>NW_006261964.1:26152757-26201053 GCF_000493195.1 Citrus x clementina | reverse complement strand
TTTTCAAAAAAAAAAAAAAGCTTTCCAAAAATTTTTAAAATTTTTTTTTTTTTGAAAAAAAAAAAAAGTTTTTTTTTACTTTTTTTGGGGGGCCTTTTTTTACCCCCCGCACCAAAAAAGCTAATGGTAAACTTACCGATTTGAGCCCCGGAAGCAATTTTCGCTCAGAGAGAATCTTTAAGCCTTGTTCTGACATGTGGCCGAGTTTGAGATGCCACATCATCGTTGATTCTTCTCCATTTGACGCGACACACGCATCAGCCTCCTGTAGTGTTTCTCCTTTAAGCATGAATAAATTAGCACCAATCTTTTCTGCCTTCATCAATACAAGCGCGCATTTAACGATCTTCATTATTCCATTCTCCACATGAGTTTTGTACCCATGACTATCCATTTGTCCCAAAGACAATAGATTTTTCTTCAGGCCATTGACATGTCTTACCTCTCCAATTGTGCGAATTGTACCATCAAACATTTTTATTTTGATAGTACCAATACCAGCGATCTCCAAGGCATGATCGTTACCCATATATACAGATCCTCCTGAGATAGGTTCATATGTGTGGAACCATTCTCTCCTAAAGGTCATGTGCCAGGTAGCTCCCGAGTCTATAAGCCAGACATCAGAAAGTCGTTTTCTGCCTTCTGAAACAGTTGTTGCCTCACTGTAGAGAATTTCGCCATCATCCGAGGTACTTGCTACACACCCCTGAGCATTTGATGACTCAGGTTCTTTGCCCTCTCTTTTCTTCTGGTTACTCCAACACTCCTTTTTGACCTGCCCTTTCTTGCCACAGTTGTAGCATTTAACATTCTTCTTACTTCTGGATTTTGATCTACCATGATTTTGACTCCCACTGGGGTCACGTTCTGTTGATCTTCCTCTCGTCACCGATAGCGCCTCCGCTTGCTGCGAACTTGCTTGTCTGTTTTCCTTGTTTTTTCGCCTGCTCTCCTCATTTAATACGAAGGCTGCAACATCGTCGAAAACTAGACCCTCCACTGGATTGTTGTTCGTCAGGTTGATGATGAGTTGATCATACGAATCTGGTAGACTTTGAAGTAGAAGCTCTGCACGTTCATTTTCCTCTATATTATGACCCAACGTTGTGAGTTGTGAAAATAGAGTCTTCAAGGTGTTGATGTGGTCGGTCACCATTGTAGATTCTGCCATTCGAAGAGTATAGAGTTTTCTCTTCAAGAAGATTTTGTTGTGTAGTGACTTGGCCTCGTACAATTTTGTGAGAGTATCCCATATTTCCTTCGCCGTATTTTTCTCTGCCACACTGGATAATACTCCATCCGCAAGTGCTAAGTGTAGATCAGAAATGGCATTGCCGTCTACCTCATTCCACTTATCATCAGTTATCTCCATGGGCCTTTCTCCAATTGCTGACAAGCAATTATTTTTCCTCAATACAGCTTTCATCTTCATTTTCCACAACGAAAAATTATTTCCGTTAAATTTCTCAATTTCATACTTTGCCGCCATTTTATTGATAAATACTGTACACAAGCTAGTGTACCACCTTGAATAGTTGTGAGTATGTGTGAGAATGCACACCAGGAAAGTTCCCAGGAAAGACTGGAGGGGTCACAATGGTCCCACTTAAAACCCAGACTCCTTAAGCTCTTATCGCCTTTGTGACAGAACTTTCCTAGACATGTACAGAACCACACAGTTGCTTTACTCACACCACTATTCCCTGCTTTGCACCGCAAAATTTTTGGATCGCTTCCACCGTTTCACGTGAATAGTACCGTATACGTGAATAGTGCCGTACGCCGTATACGTGAATAGTGCTGTACGCCGTATACGTGAATAGTGTCGTATGCCGTATACGTGAATAGTGCCGTACGCCGTATACGTGAATACGTGAACAATTCCTGACTCCAAAAATACAACCAATAGCTCTGATACCACTGTTAGGAAATTGGTCGGTGAAGCATACACGCAGCTAAAGTAAAATTAGAAGAAAAATAAAGAACAAGCACAATAGAGGACACTAGAAATTACGTGGTTCGGCTTTTAGCCTACATCCACGGGCGAAGACAGAAGGAAATAATTTACTAGTGAAAAGGAGTTACAAGTATTGTAGTATTTTAGCTCACTTTCCAAAATCCCAATACACCCAAACTCTCTAACTCACTAGACACTCAAGAGTTTATTAAACTCTTAAAACTCTCAACACTCAAGAAAGCAATACTTCTCTCTCGATGGAATTAAATGCACAAATCAAAAATGGGAGCTCTCTCATTTTATAGCCAAAATTGGCTATTAAAATAATAATTATTCTTTTTCTTGTCAAAATCGTGCTCCCCATTTTCTTCTTCAAATTTCTTCTTTTTCCATTTTCTTCATTCCAAATTTGCTGCTGCCAAATTCTTCTTCTTCTTCTTCGAACAACTTGTTGCTGACCATCTAGATGGCTGCTTCAAACCATCTAGATGGCTGGCTGCTTTTGACAGAAGTAACCTGTAGATTTTTATTCAGGGGTGGGCTAATAGCTAGTGGCCACAAGCAAGTTTGTTTATCACGTACATTGCAAAAGTTTAAATGCTCGTTAAAATTTTTGAATGGACACATGCTGTAACAAAATTTTTGTAAGAAAGTTGTAGGAGATGGTACTTTACGCGAGAATTATTTGTAGATTTTTTATGAAAAATTATTCGTAGTAAAAACCTACAATTAGCCAAACTCTTCGTCGTCAAAGATATCCTCTCGAATTTTAAGGTAGGCAAAATTAGTCATGGCACAACTGCACAAGGTCTTGGTCCTGCTTGGAGGAACTATCCCATGTGGGTTAGTATGGCTGATGGCCACCATGCAAAACAGTGAGTAAAATTAATCGATATTATTTCTATATTGCAAATTTTTTATAAAAGGGTGTTTACCAACGCATCTGTTGTCGCTAACTATAATTAAAATTGAATGACACTTTAACAAAATAGTCTTGATCATCAAAGAAATCTTGTAGAATTTTATGAAAAATTAGTTGTAGTAAAAATCTATAATGTCTTAGTCAGGTTGTTGAGAATTTTTTTTTTTTTGGGAAAAAAATTGTTGCTGGGAGTTATGACCATTCTCTATCACGGGTGGGTTAGTATAACCTATCGCCACCATGCAAAACATCAAATAAAAGTCAGTGACATTTATTTTATATAGCTACATTTTTGTGAGAAAGCGTTTGTCAACCCAAACTTTGTCGCTTACTATAATTAAAATTGAGTGACACTTTAACAAAACAGCCTTGATCATCAAAGAAATATCGTAGATTTTTATGAAAGATTAGTTGTAGAATGTCTTGGTCATGTTGTCGGGAGTTTTTTTTTTTCCTTTTCTTTTGGTGGGGGATAGACTATTGTATGGAGTCATGACCACTCTTTTGAGAATGAGAGAGACCTTGCACGAAAGAGGCCTGAATTAAGTGGTAACATTGTTCAACGGCGAGATTTGGGTTATCTAGGGCAATGGCAAGAAGAATCTTCCTCAATCAGGTGCAGTTCCAGTTCCAAACTGACAGGAAGCAAAATCAGTAACTGGAGAAAGAAGAATTGACAAGACCATTTCGACCATACCATTTTAGTTTCTTTATGGAATCCTAAGAACAAGTAAAAAGATCATGAATTGTTTGTTTTAGGTCATTTGTTCCCGAAGACGATGATTCTTAGTATATATATAGATTATTTTTCACTTAATATTTTAATTTTATTATTTTACTATTAAATATTTAAATCGTTAAGAATAACAAAATTTTTAGAAAATTCTATTTATCCCTAAATTATGTAACTACAATTTATTCCTTAAAATTAAAAGTACAAAAGTTAATTAGATACAAGGAGGTAATACTTTAATCAATTAATTATTTTGATAAAATTATAAATTTTATAATAATTTTAGCTTTATATACTGAAGTTCTTAAAATAGGATCCAACTATATTGCAACCGTGGTACCATACCACAATTTTTTTCTTTTTTCAACAGGGTCCATTAGATGCTTCCTTCTTCAATCTAACGGCTGAGATTAATTATTAGGTAATTGACGCACTGATTGACAACCGTTGCAGCCGGTCCCGTCATCTTCAATCTTGAGCTTCACTTTCTGTTTCTTGAGCCCTAGAAGATCAGCCTTGAATACGTGAGCTTCTGAGGCTTCCATCCAGTCCATGCGAGCGATAACAATAGTTTAGGTTCCTTGGGGGAATTGAGAGGAAAGTGAAGGGGAACAAAAGTCCTTGGAGGGTTCCCAAACATCGAAAGAGAAGGGATCCAAAATGCTGCTGCATTAGTTATCCAAGAAACTTGGAATCATCGCCATTGATTGCTGTGTATTGTGTATTGCTCTTGTTCTTTGATCATATGCAAGTGTTGGGTATTTATAACAAGCACTAGAGATTTTCTGGAACAAAAAGGAATTCCAGGCCAATCTTCCAAGGCTCAAGAAAGAGGAAGTGAAGCTTAAGATTGAAGATGACGGGACCGGCTGTAATGGTTGTCAATCATTGCATCAAATACCCAATAATTAATTTCAGCCCTTAGATTGAAGAAGAAAGCATCCAACGGACTCTGATGAAAAATGATAAAAATTGTAATATAATACCACAGTTGTAATATAGCTAAACTTCTAAGAAAATAATGTGACATCACTAAATTTTTAATAAATTTAAGATTTGGTAGTAAAATAAAAAAAAATAATTGTAAAAAATTTTCACAATAAAATAATATATAAAAAAAATTAAGTGATAAAATAATAATTTTCCTTGACTATATTTAGCGAGCGAAAGTCTTGGTCGCCGAAGACTTCCTGTATATTGGAGTATGATGCATTAGTTGTAGCAAAAAGTCTTGATCATTCTGGCAACATACAATCACGTACGGGTAGCCTAATAGCCAGAGACCACATGCAAATCTATTTATTACGTATAGTACGAAAATTTAATGCTCGTACGATCAATTAAGCTGATTGGACACATTTTCTCTACAGCAAAACTTTTGAAAGACAGCGGAAAAGGTGATATTGGGTATTTTACACGCGAACAACCATCAAAAATTCAAAACAGCCTTGATCCTTGAAGTAACCTGTAGATTTTTATTCAGCGGTGGGCTAATAGTTAGTGGCCACATGCAAATTTGTTTATCACGTACATTGCAAAATTTTAATGCTCGTTAAAATTTTGGAATGCACACGTGCGGTAACAATTTTTTTGTAAGAAATTGTACGAGATGGTACTTTACGCGAGAATAATCAAACAGTATCGATTGTTGAAGAAATTCTGTAGATTTTTATAAAAAAAATATTTGTAGTAAAAATCTACAATTAGCCAAACTCTTCGTCGTCAAATATATCCTCTCGAATTTTATGGTAGGCAAAATTAGTCATTGCACAACTGCACAAGGTCTTGGTCCTGCTTAGAGGAACTTTCACATGTGGGTTAGTATGGCCGATGGGCACCATGCAAGACAGTGAATAAATTAATCAATGTTATTTCTATATTGCAAAATTTCTATAAAAGGGTGTTTACCAGCGCATCCGTTGTCGATAACTATAATTAAAATTGAATGACACTTTAACAAGATAGTCTTGATCGTCGAAGAAATCCTGTAGATTTTTACAAAAAATTAGTTGTAATAAAATTCTATAATGTCTTGGTCAGATTGTTGAGATTTTTTTTTTTTTTTTTTTGGGGGAAAAATTGTTGTTGGGAGTTATGACCACTCTCTATAACAGTTGGGTTAGTATAACCCATCGCCACCATGCATAACATCAAATAAAATTAAGTGACATTTATTTCATATTGCTACATTTTTGTAAGAAAATGTTTGCCAACCCAAACTTTGTCGCTTACTATAATTAAAATTGAATGGCACTTTAACAAAACAGACTTGATCATCAAAGAAATATTGTAGATTTTTATGAAAAATTAGTTGTAGAACGTCTTGGTCATGTTGTTGGGAGTTTTTTTTCCTTTTCTTTTGGTGGGGGATAGACTATTGTATGGAGTCATGACCACTCTCTATCCCAAGTGGACTAATATGGCCAGTGACCACCAAGCAAGACTTAAAGCAAACTTATTGATATTTTTTCTATATATATAGCAAAATTTTTGTAAGAAACTATTTACCAATCCAAACTTTGCCGCTTACTAAAATTAAAATTGAATGACACTTTAACAAAACAGTCTTGGATGTTGAAGAAATCTTATAGATTTCATAACAATAGATTTTCATAAAAATTAGTCGTAGCAAAAATCTATAATGTCTTGGTCATGTTGTTGGGAGTCTTTTATTTTTTCCTTTTTTTCGAATAAAACGTTGATGGGAGTTACAACCACTCTTTGTCACAAAGCTGTCTAATATGGCCAGTGGAGACTGCGCAAGACATCAAATAAAATTAAATGACATTTTTTTTCTATATAGCAACATTTTTAAATGTGTTTACTAATCCAACCTTTGTCGCTTACTGTAATTAAAATTGAATGACACTTTAACAAAATAGTCTTTGTCGTCGAAGAAATCCTGTAGATTTTTATAAAAAATTAGTTGTAGAAAAAATCTATAATATTATGCGAGACATAGAATAAAATCAAATGACATTTTTTCAATATAGCAAATTTTTGTAAGAAAGTGTTTATTGATCGAAACTTTATCGCTTACAATAATTAAAATTGAATGCTACTTTAACAAAACAGTCTTGATCGTTGAAGAAATCCTGTAGATTTTTATGAAAAATTAGTCGTAGTAACTATTTATAATGTCTTGGTCATGTTGTTCGGATTTTCTTTTTTCTAATAAAATGTTGGTGGGACTTATGACCTCTCTCTATCACACGTGGATTAATATGGCCAGTGGTCGCCATGCAAGACATCGAATAAAGTTAAATAACATTTTTTTCTATATAGCAAAATTTTTGTAAGAAACTATTTATCAACCCAACCTTTATCCCTTACTATAATTAAAATTGAATGACACTTGTTATCCACGACCTTATAGCAGATCGCCAGATCGCAACGTAAAGATTTATTTTGAAGTTTTAAGTTAATTTCTTTTGATCCATATACTCATTAATTACTGAGTGCACATCTGTCAATTAAATCTACCTGTCTGCCTGCCTTTATATGACTCTGTTAGAGAGTTTTTACATGTTTTCAGATGTCAAGTTAGCACAAAAATCTTTTTCTTCAACCCGTCTGAGTTTCCTATATATAATTAATTTATATTACTCTCGATAAATAATTGATAAATTTAGGTAATTAATTTTCCATTTAAAATGTAAATGCCGAATCTCGAGTAATATTAACAATAGCGCCCGAAGCCCAAGCACAGGGGTTTGTTCGTCATAGGCAAATTGGCCGGTGGCATTTTTTTTTTTGCGGAAATTTTCTTACAACTTCCTAATATTTGGCAAATCGTCAATTAAACAGGCTTGTTTGCTGTAATTGTCACTTATGTCCTCATTTTCTTATCACCATTATTTCTCGATATTTGTCATGTGAGTGGGCATAAGTGATGATACTTACTTTTTTTTTTTTTTGAATTCTGTTATATACAGATTGTTACTGATATTACATTAGACATTATAATTAATATTTACAATCATACTAAACAACTGGTACCACCGCCATACATTAATCCACTAAAGCACTTACCTAGATACTTTAAACCCTCAATAATATTCGAGGGGTGCCTACTCCACTCACATTTCGTAAGAGAGAGACTGTCTCCACTCAATTAGCTGATAACTGAGGGAGTATTGAAACTAACCTCCATAAAACTCTTATGAAAGCTCAAACCCTTATACTCAACATTGTAAGTACAATGTTTCTCCCATTAAACCCGAGGCCTATTGGTGTGATGATACTTGCTTACTATTCAGAAACAGTAGTATTTTTGTTTGTTTTTATGGTGTAAAAGCTATACAAATATGAATAGGAAAACATTTCAATATAGGAGCAATCTAAGTCACAGAATCTGTAACTTACAGATTTTGCTTTAGCCAGCTCCCAGACAAAAGCATTTGCTTCCTTTTTCTCCATAAGCAGGACACCTGTGGTGCATGCATTGGGTGTTGTACGTTACATAATCTGTAACGTAGTAACCTCCTCCAATGCAAAGATTTTAAATATAAGAAGCTCCACTTATTTCTAGAGTTTTTTTAACAAATTCATTGGTTAAAATTTTGCCGACCAAACAATTCTCTACTTTATTTTCTCATGCAGCTTACAGTTTACACTTTCCTTGATGTTAATCACCTCTCCATCTTCATCAGAGATAGAGAGAATGTTACAGAACTCTATTAACTCAAAAGTCCTCTACATTCATGGTTGAATCTTGATTGCCGTGCAGTGACTAAGTCTGTCTCTTGATTGTTAGAGAATAGAGAGAGAACATACTGATAATTTATCAACCCAACCCACGCTCTCTCTTTCTTTTCAATACACTTTTTATCATTTTTTTTTTATCCCTTTAGCATTTTTCAATATTAATAGAAAAAATAAACAGACCTAAGTTTACTATGTTGGTCGTTAATGATGCATTTATTAATTAGTAATCGAAATTGATTGGAATTGCAATGAGATAGAATCGGAATAAAAAAATGATAATCAGAATACATTATTTACTTGAACTGTTGGGCCGAAAAATCCTTATTTTGTGTAGGAATCCTTTCTTCAATTAAGCAAGTAAACAACTTTTTCATTTCGATTTCTCCATTCCGATCGATGTTTAGTAAACACTCCAATAAGTGTGTAAATGGGATATGACTTAACGTTATTTTTATTTTATTTTTTAAGTGCTCGGAGTTAATAGTAGTATGAAAGAAGAGGAAAAATTTATAAGCATTTGATGAGTGGAAGAGAGCTCAATTATTTTGTTTTAGTATTACGAGAGCGAATGGATACTGAAGCATTGATCAGGTTGTTTCCTTCTGTTTGGTCGCAAAGTTCTCTTAATAAGCAACGATAAATGAACAAAACAATGATAAAATTTTTGTCCTTTAGTAAAATTTAAGAATTTTTTAAAATGAAAAAAATTAAAATATTGAGAATTTTATAAAATAAAAAATAAAATATTAAAGAGAATTTTATTCACTATGAGAAGATAAATCTTTTTTAATCAAATTATATTTGAGTTTGTAGATGCATCTTTTGGGTTGATGGAACATCTAACATTATAATGTAGATTAATAAAATCCACATAGAATTATTAATTTTAAAATTACATTGCAAACATATTAATTTTCATATAAAATTGAAAGACATGCACTGTTCTCTACGGCCCCCCGTCCTCTCTGTTGTTAACTATAATATCTTTTTTCTCTCTTATATAGTATAATATTATAGTTAACTCTATCTTCTTTCTGTTTAAGAATTAGTGTTCTTTCAAAAAAATATTGGTTACTCCAACAACAATAATGGTTAATTTTCTTTACTTTTCTTTTTCAACTTTTTATCATATATTTAACGACAGGTTGAAATACATCCATTTCAAAAAATAAATGAATACGTAGTAATATTCTATTTTTTTTAAAAAATAAAAAATAAAAAGCAATTTTCAACTAAGATTTTTTTTCTTCTAACATCTGTCGCTTAGTGTCAACAATTTTGTATGTAAATAGGTCTCGGACATGAGGCATAACCCCAGAGCTGTATAATTGCCATCCGGAGTTTCTTTTGCAAACTAAAGTCATTTTCACTCCTTCATTGCCTTAATCTCCACAGTTCTACATCATCAGGTCCTCTTCAATTTTTTTATTTTATTTTGGAGCTGCGTATTATATCGCACGTGTGAAACAAAGGTAAATGCTTTGAGGTACCTTTCTTCTTGTTTTCCTTTTTTTTTTTTGGGTTTTTTCAATGTTACTTTTGCAACTCTCATATAAAGGAGGTTAGTTTTCCTTTTTTTTTCCTTTTTTTTTGGCTCCTTTTTTCTTGATTTAAGTGTGGAATTTTCTTTTCTGATCATGATTTCCGCTCTACCATTACCGGCATCCTTGTTTTTAATTCTGTTGTTTTCTACCCAACCACTCTTAATTTTTGTTTTTTCAAAAAAAACCAGTGCATGTTCTCTTAACATTTTTTATTTTAAAATTAGTGTTAAATGCTATTCATTATCGTTAATCTTTTTGGCCATTGAAAGCTGGAACAAAATCTTGACAGTTGTTTTGGTGGGTTTCAATTTTGGAATTCTAAATTTATACATTAATAGCGCAGTCTGGACTCTTGAGGATTACTGAGTATAGTTTAGAACCTGTACCAACAGGAGCAGGGGCAAATTTAAAACCTTAATTTATTGGGGGCAAAACTATAATAAAAATTAATAATCCATTAAATTGACTCAAATGTCAAATTTCTTTATAAAATTTCCCCCACTCAAACAAAATTTTCTAAAATATTAATTATATGAAAATAAAAAAATTTTTTTGTTGAGTGAGGCCAATTGTCCGCACTAATGTCCATGTAGACATATAAATATATATTTAATTCTATCTTCATTTTCTAAAAGGAGATCATAAAAAGCTTCCGCGGGGTTTGAATTAGTATTCATGAACTGTAAGTCTAATGTCTGCAACATATTTAATAACTGAGCGATGATATTTGATCCTTCATCTCATTAGTGCTCAATAATCATTTGTACATTAATTTTCATTTTCTTCTTATATGAAATAACTTAAAAAGTAACAAGGTTTTAAGTATATCTCCATATATAACTTTTACAAAATGCAATTTTATAAAATCTTATTTCTACTACACTTCTTAAAACTTAAACCTATAATTTCTCTTACAAAAATTATATCTGAAAACGTTCATTTCTTCTCCAATAATACGCATGCATGTAAAAATCTAATGACGACGAAAGTAATAGAAATTTTGTTGGAATTAGAGGTGGCCAATGGGTCGGACGGACACTAGACAAGGCACAGGCACGGCACGCCACGAGCACATTTCGGTAGAGTAGGCGGCACAGCACGACATGCACATGGGCCATGCCGGACTTAGATTTTAAGCACGTGGGCCTTAAAAGCACGGCACGATTAGAGATGGGCCAAAAGCACGGCATGCGAAAAAGCATGGCATACGAAAAAGCACGGCATGCGAAAAAGCACGCAATAAGCACGTTTCATTTTTTAATGAAAGTAAACTTAAAATTTTATGATTTTATAAATAACTTGAAATTGAATCTTTTAATATATTTTATTGGCTCAAGTTTTTTAAATTTATTTAATTCTTAGTTTCAAAAAAATTATAATTGATTTATGTTTATAATTTATTAAATAAATAATTGATATCATGATTTTAATAAATAAAATTATAAATATCATGATTTTATAAATATGTATTAATATTATTATAAACTATGATATATGACTCTACGTAATTTCAAGTTAACAATTATGTTAACCCTTAAAAAAAGTCATTATTATTGTTGTTGTTAAGTACTAAAAGAGAATTCTAATACCATAGAGTTAAATTTAGCAACTAATATTACATTTTCTTATTATTATTAAGTTATTATTATTGAATATGGACTTGAGTTTTGAATTTTTTATTTTATTAAATTTAAATAAAGGCACATGGATCCAAAAAAAAATACATAAACTTGAAAAAAAAATAAGACAACAACTTGGCATGCGCTCTTAAAAAAAAAAAAAAAACTTAATGGGCTATTTTTCCTAAACACGGCACGGCATGTGTGAGCACGGCACGAGTGGGCACAAGTACGAGCACGTATGGGCACGGTACGACACAGCACGAAATGCATAGTGGGCACGACACGACACGAGCACGAGTGGCTTTCTTTGATGGGTCTGGGCCGACATGGCACGGCCCGTTGGCCATCTCTAGTTGGAATATCAAATAAAAGTGAGGCGTTAATTGATTGAGCTTTCAAACTTAGGCAAGCAGGCCGAGGGCCAACACTATTTTGATTTTGTATTAAAATCATTGCTTTCTTCCGGTTCCCTTAATTTTCTCTTAAATAAGTACCTTAATGTATGCTACACTCAAAGACTCCAAATAGAAATATATAACCTAAATTTTTTATTATTTAAATACAACCAAAAACTCATTAAAAATAATTCTTTTCCTCAATATTCTCAGCAACCAATCAAAATTACCTCATTTTTGTTTTTATATGAATATCATAACATTATGGATGAATGAAGTTTTAAAAATTTATAAGAGGAACCGATGAGTCATTTTCCCAAAAATTAAAGATAAAACAAGTTTTACTTTATGAAGACAATAATGAAAGCTTTCAAGCGTGAATAATTGAGGAAATTTATTAACATAGTACTGTATTTTTTAAGTAATATTTTAATATTTTAATTTTAAGTGCTAATTAAAAAATAATACTCATCTATTAGATAGTTAATTTCATAACGAATAAAATTATTTATTACTCCATCTTCACTTATGATGGTAGTGGTTGGATACTACTGGAAAACCGAATCACTACCCAAGATTTGTTAACTTGTAATTCAATTATAAAAGGTCATGCTGGCTGATATTAGCAAGAAAGATTTATTTTGAATATTCGAACACACCAAATCGTTTGAAAGTACAGATGATACTACGTACATAACATTAGCCTCGGTCAATCAAAAATTCATTTGTAAAGTAGCAGCAATCATAATAGTGTTGTTTAATCCCCAGGAGCTTGACTGATTGATTTGTTTTCACCACTGGAATTTGAATCATGAGGAAGGTAAAAGAGTAAAAAATTAATTTGAATCTTACCTACCACTTTAGTTTTTTGAAAATATTAGTGTTGTTTCAGGGTCAGGCTACAGTGTAATTGTGGTACCATACCACAGTTGCACCAGCCGTTAGATCCACTCAAATGAATAGGATCCACTTAAATAAATAAAAATTCAACGGTTGGATGTAATTGTGACACTGTACCACAATTGCACCACAATTTTATCCGTTGTTTAAATGTCAATTTAGTAACTTAATGACACATCTAAAGATATTATCATTGTACGAATTTAGAGAGGTTGTGGTTCTGGTGATGATGTTATAGTTATTCGGTTACTTTGCTATTAATACTAATTTCATCCTCCAAAACTTTGTATGCAGACGAAGATGTCAGAAAGTGCTGCTCCTTCAGGGAGCTCAAGATGTGTGTCAGAGGTTGATCTCTTCTCTGATAAGCCACGTGTAGAACAACAAGACTACACATTTGCGGCACAACAAAAGCCTGGTATGCTTACGCTGCGGTTAAATTGTACTTTTATTTCTTATTCATATTCATTTACTAGTGGCCTTTATTTTTTTTTTAATTGTTTAAACCAGCTAATGGCAACCCAATCTGCTTCTCACACATAAAATATGGTTTAAACTTCGGATCTTTTATTTTCAACACGAGGGATTTTATCACCTTAACTAGGTAACACTCATTAATAGCTTTGAATTTGATAGAGTTAAAATATAAAGATATAAAAGAGAAATATAATTTATTGAATAAAAAATAATGAATAGAAGAGTATAAATAATAATGAATATACATAATTTTTTTGATAAGGTCCAAAGCGAATAATATATTATCAGGTTTAGGTTGTGTCATGACAAATAGTATCAGAGCAGCTCATCGCGGATAATATCTTATCAGGTATAGGTTGGGTCATGATATATGGTATCAGAGCAGCTCCGCGTATCCTCTTGAGTAATGGTAGAGTAAACCTCAGCGAGGATCCTAAGTCCCTAAGGTGGACGTATGTAACACCCTAAGTGAATCCTACATCGATAAAAGAAAGTGCGATACTAGGTTTATAAGGGGTGATCTACACTTTAATTGGTAAAACATGGTTTAGAGTGTATGGGCAGCCCACAAACAAAACAGTACGGGCCTTGTTGGCAAAGAACGAGAGAGATACTAGGTTTATAATGGATGATCTACATTTTAATTGGCGAAATATGTTTTAGGGTGTATGAACAGCTCACAAGCAAAATAGTGTGGGTCTTCTTAAAGTCCAAAGTGAATAATATCTTATTAAATCTGGGCTGGGTCATGACAGGTGCACTAAAAATATAACATAATATTTTTATTAGAGTTTGTGAGGAATCAGTTTCTGTTTTAGGGGGTTAAATGAAAATAATTAAGACTTATGTGGCTTTCGTGCAGATTGACTTAAGTTTGAGGACCAATGTGCAAACTTGATGCTGATGTGTTTAAAGTTCGTTATGTTTGTTGAAGCAGCCTCTGAGAATTCTCAGAAAATGCTTTATAAACAGAGCTGGTTTGCGGCTTCTGATATGATTCACATTTCTCTTTCATTTTTCATCCAATTTGAGTGATTCTGATTTCTTTGTAAAGTTTGTAATTTCTTCTACAAAGTTTGATAGATTTATAAACAGATTGAGTAATAAAAGAGTGGTAGTTTTCCCTTTGAATTGTTGTGCCTGGTGTTGGTGTTCAAGGTCAAGTTTAAGATCTTGCGAGTGAGTTCTTGGATCTTTGTTTCATTCTTGGAGTTTTCTTTTGGCTTCTGTTGTGTTCAAACTCAACAGAGTTCTTTCCAATAAACATACCATTAAAGTGAGTGATAATTACAAGAAGTGCAAGACTATAGCCTATGATTTTGTCTCACAACTAAGTGCAAGATTATAGCCTATGACTAAGTAAACCGTGCAAATAATAAGAGTATTACACTGTAATTAAAGGAGTGTCTATAATATGCGTTATCAATTCTTATACAAAGTGTAAACTCATTTATATTTGGGCCACATCAATGCGGATAATGCCAACTGTTTACAAATGTATCAGTACTTTAGTAACAAAAATTGCATAAAATAAATTACTAAGAACAAAAAATGCTTAATTAAATAAATTGTCTATTTCAAAGTTACCTATATAAGAATACTTTGAATGGGTGCTAACATTAATTGCGAACATTTAGCAAGTGACGTTTCATCCGCTATTAATCTTATAGATTTTGTCTATATATTTGATATTCTATCAGATTTTCTCTATCATCCGAACGGTTAACTTTATTGAACACAAAACTCGTTCGTTCGTTTTATCTCAATTTCACAGCAGAAACAATAACTAGACGATTGAAATTGTACCGAGCTGCACTAAATGGCGACTAGGCTGTGGCTAAAGATATTTACGACAAATATGAGGATGAAATTGGACAAGAGATCACAAATCTTGGAAACACTGCTCTTCACGTTGCAGCTCAAGCAAATTGTATTGATTTTGTGAAGGAACTTTTGAAAATGATGAGTACTGAGGATTTAGCTAAGAAGAATAAAATTGGATGTACAGCTTTTTTCTACGCGGCTGGATCTGGAATGGTGGAAATTGTTGAAGAGGCGATGAAGGGTAATAAAGACATAGCAATGGTCCCCGGTGGAGATGGGACGCTGCCAATTGTAAGGGCTGCAGCATTGGGCCAAAGACAGACGGTAGTGCTTCTTTATGAAAAAACTAAAGGTTCCTTGACAGATGATGAGTGCATTGAGTTACTTGTCAAGTTGATAGAAACCGATTTGTATGGTAAGCACTCTTTTTTATTATCTTTGTGCAAATTGCTCTCCTTATTAATTTGATATCATTTGACTTAAACATATCCAGCTATAATTAAATGAAATCATTAACAATACATGGAAAATATTGACAAGCATTGTGATTGTCCAACTCACAGTCAAATTCATGAGCCCCTGCTTTTAAATTGTGCCAAAGATTGTTTGATGCAGTACTGATTCAATGTGAACATGTTTTTCTTAGCTGTTGCATTACGGTTGCTTAAAGATCGCCCTCAGTTAGCAACAAAACGCGATAGAAATGAAGAGACAGCACTGCACGTTTTGGCCCGAAAGAATCTGACGTCTTCTAATCAAAATCCGTGCGGAGGTTATAGTAATACAAAAAATAAATAAAATCATAGGCATATCATATGCATTTAACTTGAAATTAATTAGTTCTTAATTTATTTATTAATTTGGTAGTGTAGAAAAATGAGTTTTTTTTTTTAAATTTTATTATCTAATAAATTTATTGAATTATTAATTTATCACATTGGTGAGAAGTCATGACAGACAAAAACTATTATTTACTCGAAATTATTTTATTGATTACTAATTTAACAAAATTCTTTTGTATATAATGTTAAGATATGACCAATCTATAAATATTAAGGCGGAATGAAAATCCATCTTAGACTTCAATTTCTTTGCACGTGGTCTATTTAAGTACTTTCTATGAGTAATTTGTAACTTGTAATAATGTAATTCGACTCTTTCGTTCGTGACGAGCTTAACTATAGGCAGTGGAGAATGTCGTTCCAAAGAAGCTTGCTGAAGCTATAAACACGGGTGGGCTTACCCCTACAGCTTTATTTTCCGAGAAACACAAAGAATTGAAGAGAAAAGGAGAGACATGGATGAAGGACACTGCATCATCATGTATGATTGTGGCTACACTGATCGCCACTATTGTTTTTGCCGCAGCTATAACAGTACCAGGCGGCAACAAAGAAGACACAGGGCTTCCTTTTTTCCGTCAAAAAGCTTCCTTCAAGATTTTTGCTGTATCAAATGTGATATCGCTGGTAGCCTCCTCTGTCTCAATAGTAAATTTTTTATCCATTGTCGCTCCGCGGTATGCAGAAGAGGATTTCCTTCATTTGTTGCCAAGAAAGCTGCTTGTTGGATTTGCAACACTGTTCGTAGCAATAGCGGCAATGATGGTGGTGTTTTCTGCAACAAGTTATATTGTCTTTAAGGACGGAAGTCTATGGATTGCTATTCTGGCTATCGTAATTTCTTCCATCCCAGTCATCCTGTTTGTTAAGCAACATTTCCTATTCTTCTATGATGTTCTACGATCAACCTATGCATCACATTATCTCATCCGAAAAGGTAAAATTAGTCTTTTCTACAAAGCAGGGGAAACAACAACAACTAAACACCAGTGGAAGACCAAGCTGTTCAATGGATCAAATTTAACAATTCCATGCACATCATCATGTAGCACAAATGTTTAAATTCGATTGTCGCTCACATATTCAGAGGATGTAACGGTGATGTGGGTAAGTTGGTTTAACATGAATTGGGGCTTGATCAGAGTCTGAGTACGTCTGGTGGTCTGATCCTCTGTCAGTAATCTCTCCCGCCTTTTGCGATTAATGACGCTCGAGGTCTTCCTAGACTCCGAGTTATGCTAAGGTCTTTGTAGTCCTAAGTTGTTTTCATACTTTCTATTTTCCATGCATTTTCCGTTGTTGAGTCTTTGTCCATGTGCTTCGTGTTATTAGCTGCGTTTTGCATGTAAGCCTAATTATATTTCGAGATATCTCTGGGATATCATGTTAATTAATAATATAATAAGTAATTGATGTTATGACATATGTCATGTAATTAATTGTTATATAAAATTAAACTATACATATCATATGTATACATTAATTGGTTACATTATCTATAATACATCTTGAATTCCTCTTATGCTGTGTTTACTAAACTGGAATCGGAATGGGCATGAATGGAAATGGACTGGAATTAGAATCAAAATAAGTTGTTTACTTGAACTGTAGGAATCGAAATCGGAATGAGCTGGATTGCCCTTAATGTGTTTACTTTGTCTTGGAATCGGAATCAGAATGAATTATATTGTAACAAATTACTAAAAAGTACTTAATGGATTATTGTCATAATTATTATTAACTAATATATTAATTAATTGTAAATTTTTTTAATTAATTATAATAACTATAATAAAAATTATTATAAAAATATATTAACTAATAATATTAATATAAATTACTTAATTAAAATAATATATTAATTATTGTGATTATTTATTCAAAAATTATAATAATTAATAATTATTGTTAATAATATATTAATATATTAATTAGTAGTAACAATTATATTATTTATTTATTTAATAATATTAATTTTATTAATTAATAATAATATATGAATTAATTATATTAATTATTGTAATTATTTATTCAAAACAATATAATTATTAATAATTATTGTTAATAATATATTAGTATGAATTAATTAATATTAATATTAATTATTGTGGTTATTTATTAAGGAACAATAATTTTTAATAATTATAGTTAATAATATATTTATTAATTAATTATAATATTATATTAATTAATTATAAAAGAGGACAAAGTGGGTATTTTTAATTTTAGGGAGGGCAAAATGATCAATCTAGGGAATGGAAGACTCATTCCCACCTCCTCCATGATAATCAATCTCCCATTCCCCATTCCCAAATAGTGGTGGGCTCCACCATTTCAATTCCGATTCTTGCTCCATATTTTAGAAGTAAATATCATCAATCATTTCGATTCTGGATTCCGATTCCCCAATCCTGTAAGTAAACGCACTATTAGAGTAATAATATAGTTACAAACTCTTGTATAAATTTATTTTGTACAAATTGATGTGGTATGATAAAATTGATTGAATTAAATATCTATTGGTCCGCATAATCTATTTTTATTATTTTGTATTTTCATTCAACTAATAAATTAATACCAAATCAGTTTGTATAATATATATTTATACAAGAGTTTATAGATGTATCATCACTCTTCCTCTTATATTCCCCTTATGTGTCATTTTTACTTTCATTAATAAAGTGACGCGGAGGTTTGCTCTTAAAAAAAAAAATTGACAAAATTGTGGGAGAAGGCACCAATGGACACCCAATTGCCAAGCAAACCCTTTTAGCTTGAAGTTTGAACAATGTAATTAAGCATGGTCCCCGTGTCAATTAAAAATCCCATTTGACGCGTAAGACAATTAGTCCAGGGAAATTGTCGACAATATGCGGCAACAACAACAGTAAGACATCGTCTTTGTTTCAAGAGTGATCTTCAATTCACCCCTCAGCACTGAGTACGATGATTTTCTATTTATCCATTGAAAGTATGCAAATTTAAATTTATTCTCATTTTAATTTAGAGAATGGTGATTAATGGGGGCACATGGATAATTGTTTTTTAAAAATCTTTTACATTTTTAAAAGGTGAATTGGAGATTGTCATTCTAAATCGGTGATTAATTGAATCTTTGTTTAAGTTAGCAAACTGTTTTTTTTTTAAATTAATACTTGTCCAAATTCAATTTTATTTTAAGTGAAATGTAGTAAAATCTCGATATATGAATGTTCAATAAATTGTGAAATAATAAAATCTTCTAGCTCCGACTTTGACTAAGTTACTAAATTAATAATCTCGCTAAATGCATTACATAACAATTTTTTTTCCCAAGTCCTTTAAAGCCAATGAAAATATAAATTAATAATTAGCCAAGTACAAAAATATTAATAATAAATAATATATAAAAATTATAACATTAAGAAGTTTTTTTCTTGACATCTTTCATTTTCTCAATTCAATTCTTTTTCGAAATATCCATCTAACGATTGGAGATTAAAAATAAATGTATTTATAGAGTTTATATTCTATGTACTTTAAACATATGAACAATTTATCTTCTTGGGTATTTAATTTGAAATGTGCGTGAATCAATTTAATGTTTGTGTACAATGTACTTATATTAATTTTTTGACTTTTATGTGCATGTTCATACATTTATTAATATCTTTTTAGTTTTTATAAACTGAGTCGCTTTTGAAATTTATACATGAATCTTGATCAAAGGAATAATACTCGTATTAAGACGACATAGGGGTTTTTAATTAAATATGCCTTAAAAGTAGGGTATTTAGTTAAATATACCCCATGCTTGAAAATTATCTAAATATGCCTTTTTATGTGGTACATTGTCTAAAATATCCTTAAAGAAAAATATAAAACACACATAACTCATAACAATCTTTACTTCTCACTCTTTTTAATTCCACACAACAAAAACTCACACCACTCTCAAAATCACTCACAAACAGCTAATGCACTGAGATTTTTGTTTGCAGCTGGGTGTATTATTCATCCCATGAATAAGGTATTTGAAACTTTTTTTATTTTATTTTGGGCTATCTATTCAATTTGTTGACATTATATTATTTTTAGGGTTTTGTTTGGTTTGCGATAAACACTAAAGCAACTCATATTTTCATTACATTTGCATCATATGACTGTTACTTGATGGATTTTATAACTACATTTGTTAAAACCTAAAGTTGTTGTCAAATTTTTTTTCTGCACCCGACATACACGACAGCAGTCGTGTATGTATGTATTTACACGACTATAGTCGTGAAAATGTGCAAAAAATTTCAATTATTATGACACCTTATCATTCTATTGGTTAAAAAAAATATATTTTTCACTATATATATCCTTTTACTATTACTGGACCATAGTCGTGTATGTTAATAAGTTACACGACTACTAGCGTGTACGTATAAACTTACATACTATAATTGTGTATATATGTAAAATGTTACAATTGTTATAAGATCCCAACATTTTTTTAAGAAGAAACATGTTCTCTAATTATTTACTGAGTCATGTATTTTTGCAACTTACACGACTTTTGTCATGTATGTATGAATTTACACGACAACAATCGTGCAAGTTTGAAAGATATAGTAATTGTTATGACACCTAGCATTCTGTTAGTACAAATATTACAGTTATATTTTATTAAATATATCATCTAACTGTTTACAGAACTATAGTTGTGTATTTTAGCAAGTTACACAACTATTGTCATGTAAACTATCAATTACACGACGTCAGTCGTGTAAATAGGCAGACAGATCCACACTTCGTTATAAATCTTATTTGATTTTATTTTTGTATTTGTTGTATAATCAATTGTTGTATTATTACAGGAAATGACTTCAGTACGTGTGCCTATTATGTTTTGTTGTGAATGGATTGAGCAAAACGACCATTATAGATTTAATGGTACGGAGGCAAAAGGGATCATGGTGCACCGTTCTACAACGTATGCACAATTGATAGAAAAGGTATCTCGGGTTATTTGTATTGATATTTCTGAATTTGACATTGAAATGAAGTTCAAGCTCAAAACATTCGATCCAATGCCGCCCGTCCCAATTATGAATGATGACGATGTAGATTATTTTCTAGAGGAAAGAATTCTTTACACGACTCCAGGGTAAAAGTCAGGTAAATAAATGCTTTACACAACTGCATTGGAGAATTCTTTACATGACTCCAGGGTAAAAGTCAGGTAAAGAAATTCTTTACACAACTGCATTGGAGGCTAGATTATAATAACAACTAAAAAAAGGAAATTGAGCTGCAAATCACAACCATAGACTACACATAATAGAATACAATTAATTAAACAAAATCAATAAAAAAATATAAACAAATTAATTGGATCTTCACGTAATTCAGCATGACAGTCCATCGTGCATAGGCATCTTTGTGTAGATGTTACTTGCAAATCAACATAAGTGAGTTTTATTGGTATTCACCACCTAGATTTGTTTTCAAAGCAAAACATGGAATGAAGGCATAATTGTCAAATGCACTAACCTGCAGCTTCAACTGATGAATTAGTTCACCCTTCTGCGACTCAAGTTGTCTAGCCAAACTGCTAACTCTCACTACTTTCTCCTTTAGATCCCTTATTTCTGCAGCCTTCTCTCTACACTCAACTTCTTTATCTCGTAATGAGCATCTAATACCAACAGAAAAAATAACATTAAGTTAAATTCATTATAACATCAGACATATGCTAAAAAAGAATTAAACTCATTTATTTATCTCTCATAAACTCAAATTGAATAATAACAGCCGCAGCAACAGCAAAATATTTATGATAATTATGATTCTAATTGTAATCAAACTCAGTGTAACAATACAACAACACGACATCTTTAGATTATACTGTCAATTGGACTGAGTAGTTAGAGACATTAAGCTTTTGGCACAAGACTTTGTACACATTTCAATACCAGCTGCAAATGGTTTTTTCCAGGAAAATCAATAACTTGAGCTTTGAAACTTTCAAATTTTATTTTACATTAAAACAAAAAATTTGACTTTCTAAAAGTACCTGGAGGAGGAGACGCTGAAGGAGAGTGGGGGAATTGCAGCTACTGGTTTGCAAAGAAGCGGCGTCGTTTTACTTGTTTTGCCGCGTTTCAGCGAGAGTGTAGAAGAGTTGTTGTAAAATGGCAGGGATTTGTACAATGGAGGAGGAGACGCTGAAGGAGAGTGGGGGAATTGCAGCTACTGGTTTGCACAGAAGCGGCGTCGTTTTACTTGTTTTGCTGCGTTTCTGCAAGAGTGTAGAAGAATTGTTGTAAAATGGCAGAGATTTGTAAAATGGAGGAGGAGAAGTCCAGAAGAAAGGGCTGAAGGAGACGCTACTCATGAGAAAAAAATAAGAATTTTGTTACACGATTAGTTGTGGTAGTTTGGTTGATTTAGGTTTTTCATTAGGGTAATTTCGTAACTGCATATTAGAAAAGACATATACGAGGAATTTTTGAGTATGGGGATGTTTTTAGATAAATACCCTATTTTTAGGGTATACCACGAACAAATCCCTGGACGACATAAGTGATTAAAATATAAAATTATGCTTGAATTTATAAATATTCATTACCAATAAATTAATATGTTATCCATTTATTGATAAATAAATAACTTAGTCCCACTAATATTACTTTATATAGATTTTACCGGTGAGAGAATTTTTAAGACAGCAAACATGCCTTTTTTTAATTCAAAAAATGTACTCCTATCAATTTTTATTTTAAAAGAATTAAATAATTGATAATTGTAAATCTGATTGATTCTTTAATGCGCAAATAATTCGAAATCTTCCAAAGCAAAAATAAATAAAATAAAAATTGAAACTCCAAGTTGCACGTGACAAAAATGTTTACGCACGCCTTTAGACCGTCTCACAATGTAGAAAGCCCATCTGATACTTTGATCAAACTCTCTCGTTTTAGGTAGAAATTTCCCCTTTAGCCCTCTACTGCTCTGTATAAATGATATATTATATTATGAAAACAAACTTTAATTTTCTGTTAAATTTTGAAAATTAATTTCTTTTCCTGAAATTGCAATGGATCATTCAATTTCATCTCGTTCACTTTCTCGATCTCCATCTCCATCTATATCTCCGTTCAACTCCAAAAGAATGATACTTAATCCAGTTTTTCATAAATTCAATTTCGATTCCAGAAACTTCGAAATAAAGCCGTTGGTTTCGCGCCAAAATCGACCGGTGGTGGTGGCAGTTCGTTCTTCTAATCAAAAAGTCCATAATGACGGTTTCGTCCTCGAGGATGTCCCTCACTTGACTAATTTTCTCCCCGATTTACCGGTAATTCACTTTTCTTCTTCTTATTGTTTTTATTTTTTTATTATTTATTTGTATGCGAAGCTCAAATTGCTCAATTAATCAATGAAATCGTAATTAATATGTAAATCGTATTATATTTTTCTTTGATCAAACTGCAGCAGTGTGTGTGATTCGAAACTGCGAGATTCGAAGGAAAATGATGTTGCCTTGTGTGTATTTTGTAAAATGAAAAAAATAGAAATTTGACGAATTATTTACCAGAATGCCTTTATTCCTTGTTGCATCGTATTTTCTGGCAACTGCATGATGTGTGCATTGCTCATGATTTTGTATTTTGCTTGATGTTTTGCTGTCAGTCATACCCGAATCCACTGAAAAAGAGTCAAGCATATGCTGTCGTCAAGTAAGCCCTTTTGAGTTTTCATAAAGTTCTCTCAGTAGTATCAGTTGTGGTTGTTAATCGGTAGCGCATTATATTGTCTCTTAGGCAAACATTCGTTAGCCCAGAAGATGCAGTTGCCCAAAATGTAAGCAGAAATATTTGAACTGAATTTTGATGTTTCATGTTATTTGCTTTCTCCTTGTCAGTTCACTTTTCTTGTTGCATTTCCTACAGATAGTCATACAGAAAGATAGTCCTAGAGGAGTTCATTTTCGGCGTGCTGGCCCACGAGAGAAGGTAACGTTTTTGGAGCCACCTATAAAGGCATCTCAGGAAGCTGATTGGAAGTGTTTCTGATGCCAGGTGTATTTCAAGTCGGATGAAGTCCGTGCTTGCATAGTGACTTGTGGTGGCTTATGCCCAGGGATTAATACAGTCATTCGGGAGATAGTCTGTGGCTTGAGTTACATGTATGGGGTTGATGAAATACTTGGAATTGAGGTGAGATCAATCGATGTTTAACTTCCTTCACTCAAGATCTCTTAGTTGTTCTTGGTCAGTTCATCTTCAATATATTTTTTTAATACTGAATTTTTGTCTAAACCTTCTATCCAGTACCATGGTAACTTTTACGTTACTTTTTTCATTTTGGGTGAATGAATCACCATAAAGTTGTTGCTTTGTGGTTGTTCCTTGGAGAATAGTTATGTTTGATAGAAAACAGAGATAATATTTTCATTCTATTTGGTAGTTACTTCTTGACTGTGTGGCAAAGAATTTAAATTTACAGTAATTGGTGCTATTGGTGTTATAATTTCAGTTTCTGTCCTCAGCACTGTGGCATGAAACTCCCGATGCTATCCATGGCAGTATATTGTCTTCATAGTTTGGTAATGCTTTGATACTGTAACAGGTTTATTTTACTTTGGAAAAAATTTGAAAAGTTAATTGAGGAAAAAATATATATTCTTTGCAATTTTTCCTGACATTCAAAATGTAGTCTTTGTGATGACCTTTCTTATGTAAATCCAATGGTTAATGGAACTATGGCTATTTAAAAAAAAAAAATGTGCTGTTTGGTTTTCGTTTAGGAGGAGAGCTAGGAAAAATAGAGAAGAGTATGAAACAAGCTTCTGTTTTTTTTTTTTTTCAGATTTGTGCATGTACATAATTTCTTCTGTGATTTGCTTTTGTTATTCTCTCCCTCTCTTTGTTAAACACTTGCATCATAATAGCCTAATTGAATTCCAGGGAGGATACCGAGGTTTTTACTCTAAAAACACCTTGACATTGTCTCCGAAAGTTGTAAATGATATCCATAAACGCGGTGGCACCATTCTTCGCACTTCACGAGGAGGCCATGACACCAACAAGATAGTTGACAATATTGAAGATAGGGGAATAAATCAGGTAATATCTGTATTCTTTTTCAGTACCATTGAGGTACCTAGTTGGTGACATTCAACTAAAGTAAAAGAAAATGAAAAGAAGAAAAATTAAGCTCTCTGTGGGTTTTAGGTGTACATAATTGGGGGTGATGGTACTCAGAAAGGAGCCGCTTTAATCTACAAGGTAACTGTTTCCTCTCACATTTAAAATTGAAAAAAAAAATTCCTCCGCCATATATGTGTTTTGATTATTCAACTGTATCAAATAGGCTTCGGTATTGTGATGTAACATTCACATGCTTACATATTTGTGTTCTTATTTTGTATTACTCACACATTTTGTAAAGGAAGTTGAGAAGCGTGGCCTTCAAGTGGCAGTTGCTGGCATACCCAAGACTATTGATAATGATATTGCTGTAAGTTTTCTAACTGTACTCTATAATGATGGTCTGCTAAATTATGCAGGCTAATATCAATGAGGTATAGCTATTGTTCACTGGTTGAGAAATTTTGATTATTTAAGATGAGAATTGATGCATGAACATCAAAGAAAAGATGAACATCAAAACACTTGATGAAAGAGATCGTTAGATCTCAAAACACTTGATGAAAGAGATCGGTAGATTTCAAAACACTTACCTGTATTCTAAGAAATTATTTCTTCTTTGAACTGCAGTAATATACCTGTTATGAACAGCAATGATAATATTCTTTATTGCACTCTACTGATTGGTTTTTGGGTTCAGGTGATTGACAAATCGTTTGGTTTTGATACTGCTGTTGAAGAAGCTCAAAGGGCCATTAATGCTGCACATGTGGAAGTGGAAAGTGTAGAAAATGGAGTTGGAATTGTCAAACTGATGGGCAGATACAGTGGTATGTGAGATGTTCGGTGAAGGATTCCTATTGGTTATTTAGTTGGTTGTTCTTATATTTTTGCCGCCTTGTTTTTTGGTTTCTGCAGGTTTCATTTCTATGTATGCAACTTTGGCAAGTAGAGATGTGGTAAGATGTTAGTCCCATGCTATAAAACCCAAACATCTGCTGTCATCTTAAATATTTCTGGATCCAATTAATGGTCAAGATTTATTCGATGATAAAAAGGCACTTGTTTAGTTGTTTTAGAGGATAAAATTTAACTAAAATTTAGTAAGAACCATCAAACAATAGAAAAACTTGGTACAAATACAAATTGCAAGTTGAAATATTGGTTTGTATGGGAGGATGTTGTAATTGCCCATAATTATCTACCTTCTTTCACTTGTGTCTGGGGAATTTCCTTTGGTTGTCTTTTTAAATTATCTGGGTTTCTTTTCGTAATTGCTGTCATAGCCTTCAATTGAACTTCTCATCTCTTGCTAGCGGCAAAATATGTCTGTATTCAGAATGCTGAAATTGAAGTTACAGATTGTTTGGGTGAAAGTTAGTTTGTGAATTAAGAATATTCTGCTTTTGTGAATTTAGAATATTCTGCTGTCTTTTGGGAGAAATTTAGTTTGGAGAAATTTAGTTTGGAGAAGTGCAGTTTCAGCTATCTTTTGGGTGATTTGGAATGAAAGAAAGAGCAGAATTTTCAAAGAGTCAAGAGGGAACAGTTATGAAATGTTGCGGGATAGAGTTCACCTTTTAGCTTCACTTTGGATGTCAGAGACTATGGATTTCGACAACACTTCATTTTTCTTCATTCATCTTAATTGAAGGTGACTTTTAGGGAATTAAGAGTGTAAACTGCTCCTTTCCGTATAAAGTTAGGCAGTCTCTTTTGAGTTAAATCAGGCTTTTGGGGATTGATACTGTTTTGTATAGCTTTGATTGATTGATTTTGGGTGGATATGATAGGACTTAGGGCTAAATATGGCTGACTTTTATTAATTAAATCAAAAGAAAACAAACAATCCTGACCTACAATTCGAGAGGTAGGTTAATCTCTCCCAAAACTGCTAATGGTTCATAATACCAAACAAAACTCAACATAAACCCTAAATGACTCCATAATCTCTTATTTATAGCTGAACCTTAATTAATAAAATTACTAAACTGCCCCTGCCCCTAAAATTACTAAACTGCCCCTGCCTCTTTATATTTGCGCCTACCATAAGTTTTCATGGATCTAACATTACTCCCCTCCCAAAAAGACACCTTGTCCTCAAGGTGGAATCTAGGAAATTGCTGCTGTGTCCTTATCCGCAATCATCTGTGCCAACTCCATTGATTCCCCTAACCCTCTCGGCCTTAGCAAGCGCAGCGCGGCTCGGATTTATGGCTTCAGTCCCTTCATAAAATTCCCTTCCAACATTGACTCTGAGATGTCCCCTAGACGTCCCGATAGTAGCTCAAGCTTTTTCCTATACTCCATGACCGTTCTCTCTTGGGTCAAGGCAAAAAACGGTTCATGCAAATCTCCCTCTTGAGTGGCCTGAAACCTCTCCAACAGACAATCCTTAAATTCACCCCACGACCTCAATGGTTGTCGTTGTTCTCACCATTTAAACCACGTAAAGGCATTTCCCTCCGAACATAACGCCGCCGCCATCAGTTTTTTCCTTTCTGAGAGTCCATTGATGGCGAAATAGTGCTCCACCCTATACACCCATCCATAGGCATCCTCGCCTTTGAAAATGGGCATTTTTAGTTTCCTTACTCCAAAATCCGCTCCAAATTGAGTCAGCCCCGCCTAATTTCGCACCATTGAAGGTCTCCAACCTCCCGAATCTACTCCATTTTCCGCAAATCTCGAAGACCCAGCCCAAAATTCTCCTTGCCTAGCTCCATATTGGGCTGAAATCCCTCGCCCAGCTGCATTCCGGTCATAACTGCTCCCTTTCTCGCCGGTAACCCCTCCTCCTGGCCATCTGCCCCTAAATTCGACTTGTCCAGACCCAAAACCGCCCAGCCTAGGCCCAAATCCAGCCTGCCCTGGCCCAAAACGGCCTTGCCCAGCCCAAAATTTGGCCTGCCAGGCCATGCATCACCCCCAAACGCCGCCGAGTCGCCAAGCCCAGCCACCCCTGGCTCTTGCGTGCCCCGTTCCAATGTCGAAACACTGATTCCCAACCCTAAACTGCCTCCTCCAGCCGCGTAACCCTCAGATCCACCGCCCCCAGCTGCAACCCAGCCTCCTTCGTCACGCCCAATGCCAGGAAAGGCTCCTCTAGGCCGTAAGTCCCCTAGGCTGACCTCCCTGCCACCAAATCCGCCATGAACTGTTGCCCCTGGCTGTGCAAGACTGGTGGTTTTCGGCCCTCCGCCCTCTGTGCCGTCGCTGAGCACAAGTTTCGTGTCGCCAGATCCTTCTCCCGCCACACCGCCTTGGCCTGTTGATACTGCCAGTGGTGGGTTGAGGTGGAGTTTTGTCAATTTCAGCAACATGGCTTCAAGAGATGAAAATTTTTGTTGAATGTTATTAAATCGCTCGTCAATGGTGGCTTTGAGCGATTCAATCTCTGCTTCCAATTTTTCTTCAAGCGCGTCCACTTTCTTTGCTGCCATTGTCCCAGGATCCCTGCTCTGATACCACTTTGATAGGACTTAGGACTAAAATTAGGGCTGACTTTTATTGATTAAATCAAAAGAAAACAAACAATCCTGACCTACAATTCGAGAGGTAGCTCAATCTCTTCCAAAACTTCTAATGGTTCATAATACCAAACAAAACTCAACATAAATCCTAAATGATTCCATAATCTCTTATTTAAAGCTGAACCTTAATTAATAAAATTACTAAACTGCCCATGCCCCTAGAATTACTAAACAGCCCCTGCCTCTTTATATTTGCGCCTAACATAAGTTTTCATGGATCTAACCGGATACCTGGTCCATTGCTAAACTATATTATGTCCATTTCTTATCAATACAAATACTCATAGTTTCTTAAAAAAAGGGAAGGAAAACATTCAAAGTAAAGTTCAAGAAGACATGTTTTTGAGCGAAAAGAATTCTATTTCCAAGTATATAATAACCTGCTCAAATTTAGAACTATATGTTTGCCACTATTACAGATTTGGGCTCTATAGATTGCCATCATAACAGATTCGAGCAATTTGTCTATAGATTCCAAATTTAAAGTCTTTGCCCACATTAAAATGTCTTTTATTAGGAAAAACTTTGGTATTATGCTGTGATGGCATTAGCAGTATCATTTTCAAAAATAAGGAAATGTACGAAAGTCTTAATATTGGCTTCTCTCAAGTGAATGATGTTGTTGGTTTATTTTCTAAATGAGCTCGTGATTTTATTTCTATGCTCATCTGGTGTGATAATCATATTGATCCTGCATGATCTTCTGGTTGCATCTGAGTATTGTAGGACTGTTGCTTGATTCCGGAGTCACCATTTTATCTGGAAGGACCAGGTGGGCTTTTTGAATTTATTGAACGACAACTAAAAGAAAATGGGCATATGGTTATTGTGGTAGCAGAAGGAGCAGGTCAAGAATTTGTTGCTCAAAGCATGCCTGCAGTTGATGAGAAAGATGCATCTGGAAACAGACTACTCCTAGATATTGGTCTATGGTTAACTCAAAAGATTAAGGTGGGATAAACAATTTCTCCTACTAGGCTTTTGGTCTTTGATTTCAGTAAACAATGGGATTGTATCCTTGGACACAGTCTCATGAAAGCATTTCTATCATTTATCACGTTATGTAGCAGGATTTTGAGCGGGGGTAGTTGCAATACATGAGTTGTTGTTTAAAGTTTTCCATGATTTTGTATGATTTATCTCATTTTAAAATTTGATTATAGTCAAGAAGTGAAGTTGTGGCAACATGGTTGATTGTGCTTTGAGATGAAATTTATGAGAGGGAAAAAAAATAATTTGGGATGGATCTTTACTAGAATGTTGTATAATTTTGACAATCAAATTACTAGAGCGCCTTTTTTATTTTTATTTTTTCCTCTGACAAGGGGGTACTCTTTTCAGTGGAGTGGAGAAACTTTTTCTAAATATTCTCCGTTGAACAACTTTTAACTCTATTTCTATCTTTTCTCCGCCACAGGATCATTTCACCAAAGTTCAAAAGATGACGATAAATATGAAATACATAGGTATCTCCGGAACTGAGCATTATCAGTTTGTTATTTCTATGTTCTTTGCTTTATTGCACGAGTGTTAGTTTGGTAGTTATAACTTGTACTCCCATCCAACATGTCTATCTAATGTTGTACTCCCATCCAACATGTCTATCTAATGATGTCCAAGAAATTTTAGCAAAACATCATTAGCTAATTTAGGATTCTTGTTTGTGGATGAACATTCACAACTATAGTAGATATTTGAAATTTTTGTTCTTCGTATCTCTATCTATTTAAATTTTTGTTTTATATATCATTTTCTCTACAGATCCAACATACATGATACGAGCTATTCCAAGTAATGGATCAGACAACATTTATTGCACCCTCCTTGCCCATAGTGCAGTTCATGGGGCCATGGCTGGATTTACAGGCTTCACTGTTGGACCTGTAAACAGCAGGCATGCTTATATTCCAATCGCTGTGAGTTCTGCATCTCACTAGTCTGTCGTTTATGATTAGTGTCATTTTATGAATATACAAAATCAAAAGTTACTGATTTACCTTTGTCTTGAATGATGAAACTTGGCTTCTGACTGCATAAAAATATTTAGAAGTTAGATGTTCGAGCATTATCTACTTTATAAAAATGGTCGAATTTACCATTTCTAATTTTCCCTGTTAAGGTCCTAGTGTGAAACTGACATGTCTGAAACTAATGGTAAGAACTATTGGACCAAATTATTTATTTATTTTGGTGAACTTAGGAAGCAATATTAGTTGGCTAATAAAAATCACTAATGTCACCTGTATTGTATGATGTGGGACTGCTAAATCATGTCAAGACTGCTAGTAAATGATGCTATGTATCATTTGGTGTTACTGTGTAACTTTACCCTGTTTGGAAAACATTATACTCTGGTGTTGGTGTTACCTGCTACATTCTTTTTCTTCTTGTGAGCTCTCACTTTCAAAATTGGGATGCTTTCGGGCATGTCAGTGGCACTATGAAACTGGCTCATCATCTTGAAAATTATTTCTTCTCACAGAGATGCCCTATAATCTTTGTTGATAAAAGTTCTTGGAGAGGTGATGGCACAAGGAAAATAGTATCTTCCTGTTCAGTTATTAGTTGGCTATCATAGCTTGAACTAACAACAAACAGTATAAACCTCTTTCACCAGTATAGGCAGCAGCTCAGTTTGCTGATTTTGCATCCTTTTCCTTTGTAGACTGTGCATGGGGAGACTACGAAAAATGTTTTGATCTTTCTTCCCTTCTTGACTATGCTAATCTTAATTTGAAGTTGGTGGCTGACTCCTAGATCAATAAATCTACTAACTTCATGTTTTAAAATAACCCTTTAAAGAGGTGAACTGTTGCTTATACTTCATGTGATATTTCCAAAAGTGTCTTCTGGTTGTAAATACACCATATTATTGAATTTGAATTGCTGCAGGTGATCTTCAGAGATATTTGAAAAGTTATATAATTTTGGTGTAATAGTTATTTTCTATATACTTACATTGCAGAAAGGTTCTGACCCCTACATTCGACAACCTAAAAATAATCAAAAGATCAATGCTGAAGTTGTGATGCCCAATTCTGTATGGAAAATTTACAATTTTCTTGTGCTGCATTTGCATGTTCATCTCTAATTTTGAATGGCATGATCTGCTATTGCAGCGTGTGACAGAAACACAAAAGACAGTCAAGTTGACGGATAGGATGTGGGCCAGGCTTCTTGCATCAACAAATCAACCTAGTTTCTTGAACTGCAGTGAGGTTCTGCATCATCAAGAAAAAGCTGGTAGAAAGACTACAGAAGTGATCAATAGTGAGAGAACAACATCTACTTAGACTTCATAACTTCCGAGTTCAAATCCAAGGGGTCAGTTTGGTCTCTTTCTTCCTGGCAGTGATAGCAAAAGCTTTCGGCAAGCAGCCAAGCACATGCTAAAGTGCCTCTTATTTTAGTAGATAGATTATCTGTTGGTTGTCTCCTGTTATTGCTTTAAAATTCAATTGACTGGAGTGTACTATCTACAATCAGGATAACCAGATAATACCAAACTATATGTAAATGTCATCCTCCAAGATATTTTAAATTCAGCAGTATAGATTACACCGTTGGGAGAGAATGCACTTTGTATATATGACTTTTCGCATCATGAAACTAGTTAAATAATTGATTCATTATATGCAACGGTGTCAAATCTTGAAAGGGAGGTAGCCTATAGACTCCCGCCACAACCGAGTTGAGCTTTCATCCCATAGTTTATGTATGTCAGTTGACTTCAATTAGACCAAACCGAACCAGAGAGGAATCGTGTTGTAGATGAACCTACTAAAAAGTTCAGTATATGAAAAATACTTTCCCCTCTAATGGAGAACAAATACCTCTGTTGATATGCATAGCCTTTTAAAGTATCGTATGCGTATGATACAACCACCAAATATTTATTTTCACGCCATTTCTCAATGCACCCACCATCGGAATTTAAGAGTCAGAAGATTCCCGAAGTAGAGCATCTATCCTATTCCGTCTAATTAGTTTTTGCCATATCTTTTTTTACATTCATCAAAATTTTTCAATGTGTTTGGTTCCGTTTGCTGAATGTTTGGAACCGGGGGCGCCAAAATGAATAAATGAATCGAACTCAAATAGAATTGTAAATAAATTGGGTCAAAATTCTGTTGATTCAGATTCGATTCGTTTATTAAATTAATAATCAGTTCGATTAGTTTAATTCATTCAGTATAATTAATAAATGAATCGAATCGAATCTGAATTCATTTATTACTCATTTATCCTATAACGAATTCATAATGAATCAAATTGAATATGAATTTGTTTACAAAAATACAATTAATAAATAAAAATTAAATAAAATAAAATATAAAAAGACCACAAATTTAACATGCTACAAAATATAAATTTATTATCATTTAAAATTACTATATTAGCTTTCAAACTTTAAATTATTTTCATACATATTTAAGGATAAAATAAGTAGTTTAATTAAACGAAAAATAAATATATTCTCAATGAATGGATCGTATTCGATTCATTTATGACCCAGTTATTAAATGAATTCTAAAATAAATGAATAAATTCATGTCCTCAAATTTGGATTTGATTAGTTTAGTTAGCAAATCTAATTGAATTAATCTATTTATTAAATGAATTAATTTTTTAAATCCAAACCCACCATTTAATTTGTGTCGAATTGAATTGAATAAACGAATCTTAATCCAGATTTCGACACTTATTTGGAAGGATGGTGTTGGGTGCTGAATCTTGTGTATGTGGAGACAAGAAAAGGGTGTCGGCCTTTTCTTTCTTGTATTTCTAATGGAGAAGGGGACCGCTCCTTGATTAACCTCACCTCAAATGGAGAAACCGACAACCATGATCAAATCCAAGAACAATGAGGTCATCATTGATGAGATCTAATGACATTGGCGGTGATAACAGAACAGGTAAGTTATTTATCTTTTTGTCCTCTTGGAGTTGCAAGTTGCGTCCCATGTCTATCATTTACAACTGTGCATGCATCGGTTGTCTTTACAAGAAGGCATCAGTTGTATGTAGTCATGTAAGAGAAACCGGGATACAAGCTTTTGCAACTTGATCCGGGTAGGGTTGGTTCTTGCAACTTGTTCATCAAATCTCTCTTTCGTTGGGTACTAATCAGTCGATTTATTGGTACCTTGATATCAAAGCCTTTGACATTGATAGCTGAACCACCCTTATTTATTTACCTGTACGGTCTCAACCCCTGGCCTAATGTGCTCTTTCAAATTGACCGGCGTGAAATAATTTCTACGTTCAAGTCAGCTTGAGATTCAACTGAGTTGACTTGGGGTTTTTGAACTGGCCTAATTTATTTATCATGGACCCGTTTTATTAATTTTTTTTTTAATTTCTCCTTCCTTACAATTTTAACCTGCCAAGAATTTGATTCATTTTGTAACTTGTCCTTTCTCTTACGATTTTGTATCTATGTTACAATATTCTAGAATTAGTCGTATGAGATGCATTTTTCAGGATAAGCATTACTCAACCACTCTACAGTAGAATGCTCTGCATAAATAATTTCGGCGATAAAGACATTTAGTTAATTAATACATGTTGATATCGTTTATCTAATAATTGTAAGTATTTATTTAATCTTAAATTTTTTTTAAAATAATATTATTTAATTTATTTTTTAGTAATTCAAATTTTGAATTTTTGCGAATAAAGATTAGAAAATTCTATTTAAAATATCTATATTTTTTAATAATTTAATTTTAATAATTTTTAATAAAATTTTTTATTGATAACTAAATAATTCATTTTTTTTAAATTTATTATTAAAATTTTATTTAAAAAACTATAACAAATTGAGCGAATGTACTTACAATTACGTGCTAACCTTCTAAAATTATAAAATATTGATATTAGTAAAGGCCACTGCTATGTTATATTGAGTTTAACATACACACACTCACAACAATAATACTAATGATGAAATTTATTATTGTTACTGTGAGTGTGTGTATGTTACACTTAACTTAACGGAGGTGACCCACCAGTGAAAGACCTGGAGGAGTCTCTCTCATCGATTGTCTATTCTTAGATATTATGAAATTTGATCACCCGTTTTCAAGCCGCAGCCGGTATCCGGTTACAAACTAAAAAGATCTGAACTTGATGAGCTTCTGGATTTTAAGGCGGCCCCCAAGAAAAAGTGATTTCCGATAGATCATTGAGTCCAGTCGCAAATTCTCTGTACTCCAATATCCGTTTCAAGGCCGCAGCCAGCATCCGCCTACAAACTAAAAGATTTGAACTTCTTGGGCTTCTAGACTCTAAGGCTGCCCCCCATGAACAGTGTTTTCCGATTGCGCTTTGAACGCGGAACAGTTTGTAAAAAGTCACCTTTTTTATGTTCTTGACTTGCAGAAAGAAAATATGTTAACTCAATTAATGATTTGCATTGATGAATAAAGAATTTCTGGATAAGCAGACTTTTGCGAGAAAAGTCTTACCTTATCCAGATGAAGCAGAAGCAGTTGAACGGGTAAAAAAAAATCAAGCCAAAAATAAATCAAAAGTCAACATTCAAGAACTTCATTGATTATTTTTTTACAAAGTCCACTCTGCAACTGCAAGTCTACTAATGTACAAGTTACATATATATTTTGCTTCCGATTAACCGGAATATTACCGGATCTGAGTTTTGAGCTGGCACCCAGTCAACTTTATAACTGGAAACCAAGACACTTTTTTTTTCTTGGGAGCAAATTACATATTTCCTAAGAGTAATAACAGCACATATACATTTGAGGGTCCTGAATCTGAGAAGGGTCTTATTTTTCTAGATAATTGAGATGGTTGATTCTTGCAAATCCAGTGTCTTCTCTCTTCTTCTTTTCCTACTGTTCTTTGCTGGAGGGCTATCAGCTCCAGCCTCCAGAGGGAAATTCAAGATTGCTTTGCGACCCCTCATCCGGAAGGCAGCAGAATCATAAGCTTTAGCAGCATCAACATCACTATCAAAAGTTCCCAACCAAACCCTGCTGCCCTTTCTTGCCGGGTCCCGGATTTCAGCCGCATACTTGCCCCACGGCCTTCTTCTTACTCCCCTGTAATGCTTCCTCTCTTCAGTGTCCGCCAGCTTCGGCTCCGAACGCTTTTGAGGTGATTCTGTCCAATTACTGGAACCCAAACACGTTATGTCCAATGGTTCAGGTTTTATTATTTCACAAAAGGTGGGGGAGTCGGGTTCGGATTTGATCACAGGGAATTCTGACTCCATAGGCTGGAGAAAAGAGAGATTTGGGTCGTCTAAGGAGGTAAAGTCTCCGAGAAGAAACTGGCGAATGAATTCCAGGATGGATGATTCTTCTTCCAACGTTGTCATGTTGGACATGTTAATGAGAATGGAACTGAAATGAAGAGAACGAGTGAGTTGAGTGAGTTTATAAAGCAGCAGCACAGGGCAAGGTGATGGATTTTTATGGCTCATGGGGCTCACTCTTTGCTAATGTGGGGACTAGCGACTAGCCCGGTATTTAATATTTAATTGTGCATTGGCCCCGCTTACTAATCTACAGAAAATGACTCAGTACACGGTTTTCACCCCACTGTTGTGGAGTCTACTGGAAAACGTTGGCAGATCACAATTGATACTAATAGACTGGACAGAGGTAGTGCTTGAATAAAACGGCACAAATTGCTCGCTACACACCAACAGTCAGCAGCAACTTGCACAAGTATCAAATGAATTTGGGCTTTGTCCGTCTTATCCACTAAATTAAGGTACAGTCAATTTCCTTGTCCCACCAAGGCAGGGCTCAGTTGTAAATTTGCAATTCTACTACATAGGACAAAACACAATTTGTGATTTTAATTAAAGTCTGTACTTCTTGTTAGTTTGATTCCGTCTCCAAAGCAGATTTAATCTTATTACATGAAATATCTCCAAAGTTCATTTCATCAAAGAGCTACCGAGCTTTCATTCTCTGAAGTTCGACAAGAAGAAATATTCTGCTTCCATTTATCGCGGCATCAATTATCTTATATTAAGTACCAGACTTATTATTAGATACCGTTTGGGATTTCTTTTCCTTTTCTCTCTAATTGATAAATGTAATCAAATGGGTGGGCTTGGATTGGTTTTAGTTGGGTTTAAGTTCAATCTAAACCAAACTAAATAAATTTAAATGTAACCCAAAGTCTTTATAACCCAGCCCAAACCAAACTATTTTAATATGGTTTGAGTTTGGGTTGACATAAGACATGTTTGGATTGCATTATAGTCTAAAAATAATTCAATAGCGTATTTGATAAATTTAAATTATTGAAGAATTTCTTTCCAAATAAATTTCAAGTTATGATTGAAAATTACTTATCTATATTTGTAGAAATGACCAAAATGGATACTTATGTCTTTTTCAATTTTGAAATAAAACTTAATTGTTATTTTAAAACTGTTTAATGCAAAAATTATTGAAATTTTATTTTCTATTTATAAACTACAAAAAATTAATTAATATTTAATATGACAATCAATGCTATTTCTTGATTAATTATTAAAAAAATTGATTTAAGCCACCGGCGTGATTGTTGCTTCACTGGTGCCATCATTGTCGTTGTCGGCGGCAAATGAACCATGATGAAGGCAAATTTGGTATCATCTAAATCAGAATTTTTTGGTCTATGTTACAGTACGACATTCATCAAATGATATAAAAACTTGAAAATTTTGGCAAAGTCATGGTGCCGCCACTCCTGTAGGTGGAGAGGAGGCAGATTCACAGCTATAAGGTCTCGTTTTCTGATAATGGTATTATATTTGAATAGGCTAAAAAATTTGGCATTCGATTGATCGACATAAAAACACATCTCGGTCGTCGGCAATGATGAAATCATTTCCGGGAATGAGATAGTTAAAATCCTGTTGATTTACTTAGTTTATAAAATATTAATTCGAAGATATTTTTTGTAAGGGTGTTTTTGAAAATATATAATTTTATACAGGGACTTTTGGCACTTAGCAGTCTTTCCTGCTTTAAGAATCTATACAAAAATTGAAATGGATTGAATCCAACCCAAACTAAATAAATTTTCAACCAGTCCAAACTGACCTAACTGCCTAATTTGGTTTGGGTTTAATTTGGATTGTGGGTTGTGAGTTTTTTACCCACCCATTTATGCTTGTATTTACTGAAATTTGACACGAGTATGTTAAATTACTTGTACAAAATGCAGCGTCACACGAGGTAAAATTTTCTCCCTTTAACTTTTTATCTTGGGTGGTGTTTGGTTTGAAGAAGAGAAGGAAATGAGAAGAGAAGAAAGTGGAAGAAAGGAGGGAAGATTGAAACTCTTTTCTAATGTTTAATTTATTACAAAACTATACAAACAAAGAAAATGCCTTATTTTTCATTTAGACTATTTCACACTTTAGTTTTAAACTTTTAATATTTATCATAAATATAATTCAAAAAACTAAACAATAAATTTATTTAATATGATATATAAATAACTAATAAAAATTATTTTAAATAATATAATTATATTTGTAATTATATCTATTTAAAAAGTTTATTAACATAATTTTAGTTTATAATTAATCTAATTTAATTTGTTTCTAAATAAATTATGACATAATACAAATAATTTCTTAACCAATATATTATAATTTTAAAAATTTTGTTTGACAAACTTCAAAAAAAAAAAAGAGTCGTTGTTGCCGCCATTGGAGCCGCTGCATGTTGCCACCGGCCACCACTGTAGCATGTCATTCCAACTCGAGAATTATATGAAAATTATAAGAAATTAATGATCTATAGATTCAAGCAACTTATTTGCCCAATATACTTGATGTTTGTCCAGATCTGAAAAAGTTAGAAAATTTTCAAAAAAAATTTAACTGGATTTGAAGAAAACAAATTCATTTTTTCACTTCTATGACAAAATAATGAGGTTGCTCGTTGGCTGGCAAGTCCAGCGATACTAGCATGATGTCCCATGTAGCAGAATCGATGGCGACAGTGCGGTCCAACGGCGGCAATGGCGGTGGTCCAACAACTATTAAATTTATATTTCTATTTCTGTAAATTAATCGAATAAATAAAGTGATTTATTAAATCATTTTCATTACTTCAACTTTTATTAATATAAAATTATTCATCTACAATATTAAGTTGATAAAAGAAAATTGTAAATAATAATTATTTGATAATTGTAAACATAGTTAATAAAAGATTTGAAGGGGTAATTTTAGATGTTTTAGCTTTTAGAGAAATTTAAATTTATCACTTTTTGGTGTGGAATCTAAATTCTATGTTATGATGTATATGAAATTTTAATGAAAATTAAATTCTTATAAATTATAGTCAATCAAATAACAAAAACAAGAAAGGAACTTAAATTACTTTCCTTTTCCCCTTCCCAACCAAACATCACCCTATGTCTTCTATAGATTTTGTAATACTTTATTACCTCTAATGTTAAACTTTCACAAAAAAAAAAAAAAAAAAAACTCAATGCTACCACAAAACAACTATTTTATTTTGCTAAAATTCTACTCCAAACAACTATATATATTTTTTAGTAAAATTTTACTTTACTAAGACAGTTCAATGTATATACCCTTAGTTCTAAGTAAGTTAATTACATTATTTCACCAACTAGTAAATGAATACTACATCAAATATAATGAAATTTTAAGATGTATAACACCATTGTATTCTTAATGAAATAATTACTTTTTTTTTTAACAGCCATTGGAGGTAAAATTATCTTATCTTTTCAACCTCAAAATTAATGTAATCTACTGTAAAAATAATTAGGTTTTAACAAATTAACGTCGTCCATGGAAAATCAAATTAGAGTTCCCGTAGAAACGTTTCTGGGGACTAATTAGGGAAAGCTTAGTAGCATATGATCAAGAAACTAGCTATGGCTCATAACTTCTCAACCTGTTCTGGCTAATGGAATTGATTGGAAAAGTCATGCATCAATATGCAAATTATCTTTTGTTTTTAACGTAATTGAAACGAAGACAGAGAAATCATGAACAGAGGAAATTAAAGTCATGAACAGAGGAAATTAAAGTTGGAGAGGAGCCAGTCTTATAATTAAATATAGTGAATTGGCCAATATCAAATATAAGAAAAATCCATGAAAAAGATTGGCATCAACATTGAACATTATTGAAGATTCTCAGTTTTTAATGAGGAGCGTTTTCACTTTCACATTTATTTTTAAAAATTAAAATAGTGTTTATAGTAAAATCTAAGTTTTAAAATTTATTAAATAGATGCACAAAATATAAGAGTTCTGAAAGTATATTAAAGAGGAGTAGTGATCATGTGAGCGACAGTCGCTCATCTGATCACAATAGAAGAAAAATGAATTTTAGTGTTCAAATATTATGGGACCAAATAAAACTTAACCACCTAATATATTATTTCATGACTACTATTAGGTAGCGTTTACTTTTTGGATTGGATTGGGAATCCTGAGGAGTGAGAATCCTAGGATTAAGAGTGTGGAGTGGGAGTGGAAGTAGGTTGTTTACTTATACTGGAATGGAAGCATGAAATAGAGATCAGAATCCAATTTATGTGTTTACTTTGTCTTGGATTGGGAGTAAATAGTTTCAAATTATAATTTTATCCTTATTTAAAGAATTATAGTTTTTAATTACAAAACTAATAAAAAATATATTTAATGAATAATATTTATTTTATTATATTTGTAAATTTATTATAATTATTAATATTCTTAATTATGAACAATAAATTATTAATTTTAATTTTAATATAAAATGAAACCTTATTTTATTTTATTTAATATAATTATATTAAATTTATTATTATATAAAATAATAATATAATATTATTTAGTACAAAATTAATATTTTCTTAGAATAAACTATTTATTATTATTAATATTAAATAAATATAGTACTATTATTTTTAAAATAAATATAATAACATTATATTTATTAATTCTCTATTAATATAATAATATTATTTTAAAATAATTTTAACTTAGAATCAATGCAAATTATTATTTAGTTAAATATAATATTATTATTCAAATAAATATAATATTATTTATTTTATTTTATTAATTATAAAATATTGAATTAAATTAAATTAAAAATAAAAGGGCAAAAAAGGGCCTCCCCAAATGGGAGTCCCACTCCCACTCCCCACTCCAAAAATGGGTGGAGACCACGGAGTGAGAATCCTAATCCCTTCCCATTTTGAGGAAGTAAACGCTGGAATGGGAGGAATCCACACTCCTTACTCCCACTTCAGCAAGTAAACACATTCACGGAATTTGCAGTTCATATATCTGTGTTATTTTACTACTATAGTCCATGTTTTGTGACTATTTTTTTAAGTCACCGAATTTTTCATTATATAACATTATAACTAATCAGCGATTAGTCACAAAAAACAGACCAATTAATTGGATTTTATCCGATCATGTTATTTTAGTGAGTAAAAGACTTCAACGACTATGATTTTAATCACTAAACGTCTAACACAATTATTTGAAAGTAATAGTGATAGTCACAGAGTATAGTTAAAATGGGAAATATAGTTCTTTTCTTTTTTTAAGTTCTTAATTATATGTGACTAACATTTCTGGTTGCAATATATGAAGTTTTTTCATTTGGAAATGAAAGATTCAGTAGCTAAGTGTTCTAGCCACTGATTAATATGTATTAGTGACTAAGTGTGTGTGAAGTCTCCAAAAGAGAAAATTTAACTTTAGGCGACTATATAGTATAGTCACGGCTACTTGCGCTTAACTTTCCCTCCATGCCCAAAATTTAGAACTTAGAATAATTTTAATTATTGAAATAATGACTAACTAATTTACTTAGGAATAAAGACAGAATTTGGGGGAGGGAAATTACCAAGCCTTTAAATTTTTATAAGTAATTAGAAAAAGAAATTCAAGATGGCCAAATTTTTTTTGCTGTATGAGACCCCAATTAAAGCGGGCAAATTCCACTCAAACTTTAAAAGTTAGTGTGAGTATATAGGTTTGATTATTTTAACTTAAAACTTTGACCTAATTTAACACAAATTCATAATCATTGTACTTCCAGACATCAAGCGTGTAATCAAAATTCAGTTACTTTTTTTAACAAAAAAAAAAATTCTGTTACTTTTTGTCTTGCATTAATTTCATTGACCAATATATATTTTTTAAATAAATAATAATAATTTGTATTTTAATTAATGTTCCACTAATCATTTATTGTCTCATAAATGATAATAAATAAATTTATTATTAATTATTTACGTACTATTCTTACAACTTAATCAATGAACGACATATAACATGCCACATAAAATATCAGAGTAACTGAGATATAAACAGTGTATTTCTTGGTCGAACTGAGTATCCGTGACATTAAATGTAAATGACTAATTACTGCAAAGATCAAACTTATATTTAAACGAGAGATTTAACATTAACTAATACCAAATATTGGCGTTCAATTACAACTTATGAAATACTCAACATAGGTAAAACCAAGAATCATACGATTCATACGGTTCGTATAAGCCTTTCGAGGCTAATGCATGTGTAGGCTTGAAGACATCATTATTAAGAGGCGGCTAATAATATTATAATATAAAATACTGCTACTCATGCAACTGGGTAGGAAGGTTTAGTGGCAATGCCACAGAGACCTTCAGGTGCTTCAACATCTCTGAGAATCCTCATGTAGCCGGCCTCACCCCAGCTCTCCCCCCATGAATTCTTAATTAACCAATATTTCATTCCATCTTCAGTTGCCCCAAATCCAACGATAGCAACAGCATGAGAACACTGAGTTCCACATCCTCGGTTAAAAATACCGCCTTTGTAACTCTGGAAGTCTGGTCCACTTCCTTCAATGCAAATTGATACTGGCTGCATGGCTACAGCTTGGAGTAAAGCCTGCTCATCATTGGGTTTTACATCTACAAAGTTACTAATTTTAGCAGCTACCTTGACCTGTGCGTCTTCACAAGTTCCTTGGACTTCCTTGTATGGATAATCCGCTTCTGTGGCAATACCCTGGTTTATAATATATTTAAAGGCATTGTCCATCCAACCGCCACCGCATCCACGGTTACCATCTATTGAGCAGTCTAGTATTTGCTGCTCCGAAAGTGGAATAAGATTACCACTACTAATCTCAGTGACCCCTTCCACCGCCGCCACAGCTGAAAATGCCCAACAGTCTCCTGCATCGTACATATTAAGGAAAAAAAAAAGGCTTGATTAAGTTACATGAAACATGCCCCAGCAGGGGTTGGCAGACGGTTGTCAAGCTGTTTTTGTTAATTAGCTGATGGTCAACTGAGTTTGAGTTCTGAAAGAGGTTGGAGGCTAAATAATCTATTATAGTTACTTCATAAATATTTAGTATACGATTTACTTACCACATTGACCTTGGTTCTTAATAGGAGTGACAGCTCCTTTCTCTCTCCAGTCCATGCTAGTTGGAACGTCAGTCAGGTTTTGATACTTGAAGGATGCTGTTGTGGATTGCCGTGATGAAGATGACTGGCTTGGCACCCTGTATCCTGTATATGAAGCACGAAACTCCTCATTAGTTAAGTCTGAAAATTCATTGGTGCCTAACTTGTACGTCCGATTCGCCTCCTCATTGGCTTTCTCAATGTATTCAAGGTTTTCTTTGAATATCTTAAACCGCATTTCCTTCTCCAGGTCGTCCTTGTAAGTGCGCCCATGCTCAGCCATCCATTTTTCATGCTTCTCAACAATGGATGGTTCATGCAGCGACCGGCCGGCGACCGACACCATTTTAGATGAATAAGTCACCAGAATGATCATAGACAGGGCAATGATATCAAAGCTTTTCTCCATAATAATTGGTAGGTATTTGCAAGTTGAACAAGGTTGTTTTGTTTTTTTTTTCCTTCAAATTATAGAGGCTAGCTAGCCAGCTAGGGGTAAGTTGTGAATACTTGAAGCACGCATTGCAGCTCTATATATAGTACTTGTAGATAGTGGATTTGTGCTCTCAACATGGGTGGCGTACAATATTTGCCTAATGCATGAGACGTATGCGTTGCGTTAGTCGTGCCCCATACTTCACGATTTTCAATCAAGCTAATTAGTATGCGAAACCGGACAACCAAGTTATTATCAGTTATCGCCGTGATTCGCGTACTTCGTGCTTTTGAGGCTTGCTAGCAATGACTTGACTAGCTTTTAGCGAAGTTACAAAAAGAATTATGAACTAATTTGTAAATGGACTTTTATCGATGAGACTTGCGGCGACGTGGAAAACATTGGTGTCATTTTTTTTTCTTTCATAAATCAACTTAAAAAAAAGGAAAAAAAAAAGGAAAAAAAGAGGAAAATTGGATAATAATGTGAACTCATTTGGACGGAGTAAAATAATTCTTACAAAATCTACAATGTATCTAGCTAGGATGAACTTTTATATATCTGCGATATTATGAAGAAATCATTACTAATATGCATTACATAATATGGCATAAAATATGACACTAATACTAGAATTTCTTCCTTGCCAATTTGGTAGCTTATCTTAACCTGTCAGTGACAACTGTTATTCCAAGTGCTAGAATCAATATCAGCTCATTTTGTCTATATATCCAAGATAATGATCTTTAACTTCACCGATTTTAATATGTTGAATATGTTCATGCATTGTTGGATTAAATTTTACAATCATTTCAATTAAACTTAAAAAATTTCAATTTCTCTCTTCATAGATCTTCTCATTTTTTCCATGAAATGCTAAATTATTTTTAAAAAGATTTCTTACAACAATAATAATTCTTATTAGTACTTTTTTCCAAAGTTCTTTTTCCTTATCAATTTATTCTTGAACATCTTTATCAATTATATGTTCATTGGTTGTTTCATGATCTCTAAGTTTAGAGCTAAGATTTTTCCAATCTCTTGTGCCTTCATCATCAAGCTGATTTTTGCTACAACTTGTATTGAATAATTTGCAACAAAAACAATATACTTTGTCAAAATCTTTTGAATCTACCAAGCATTTCCTATCATATTTTTCTCCATTTGGTAGCATTTTAACATAAAATACAGCAGAGAAATGCCTTGAATTTTCATCTTTTGTGAAAGTTATGATATTGTCTTTAATTGTGCTTTTTTATACTAAAAGATTCTCTTAACTTTGCATCAACATTTTCCCATTTTCCTGAAGCATACATATTATTTGTAACAAATAAATTTGGTACATCAACTTTGTTTGGATTTTTGTTTTTATCATCTTCACTGTTGTTTATTTCATTCACTGTTTCATCATTGCTTAATTCATTTGAAGTTAGTTGTTCAATAACTAATTTTTCAGTTAGATCTATACCTTTTTGACTAGTTGTGACAAATTTATTAAGAGCTCCATTTTGAGATTGGACTAGTTTTTCTACCCTCCTTTTTTTTAAATAGTTTTTCATATCCTAATGCATGTTTTCTAGTTGACAAGTTTTCAAATATAAATAACAAGCAAATAAACAAACACAATCTTTTTTTTTTTAGATTATTCAAGCCATAAATCAATAAAAAATAAAAATAAAATATAAATAACAAGCAAATAAACAAACACAATCTTTTTTTTTAGATTATTCAAGCCATAAATCAATAAAAAATAAAAATAAAATAAAATTTAAAAAATAAGAAAAATAATAATTAAAAATAGAAAAATAGAATGATATCACCGATAGAATACTAAAAGTAATCTCTGACAATCTTATGTTAACAATTTTTATTGAGTAATTTTTGTAAAGGGAAAGCATTGATTTTTTTTTGGGGGGGGGGGGGGGGGAGGGAGTAGTAGTAAAATAAAGAAGTAAAAATTTAAAATAATGATTATACCATAAAAATATATCTTATTTTTTAAGGTGAAGATTATCAAATAAGATAGATAATTATGAATAGGAGTAATAATCGGGTAAAGCCTAAATATTAGCTTTCCCATAATATAGGGCAAAACTATGTTGGCACATAGGTTTGTTACCCTTTTTTTGGTCTTTTTCTAAGTCAACTATAATGGAGCCTTGATATTTGTTATAAAAACAAAAAAGCCAAGGACTTTTAAATTTTGACACATTTCTCTTTCACCTAGAAATTTTCAATTATAGTGATACCTCTAGAAGCCAAGACCTCTAGATTCCAAGACCTATGTCACAAGCACCTTTTGAATATATCAGTATGAACACGATACTCTAACATCACAAAATTGTCAAATTTGGATAATATAAGTTCTGTTATTGCAATAAATGAAGAGAAGTCAATGCTTAATTGGCTAGAATTGGGGGAAAAAAATACATTTCACTATCAAATTAAAAAAAAAATTGATCATAGTCATGTTGCTATTGTTCGACGCTAACCCATTAACCTGATAAGAAAATAACACAAGAAAATATATTTGAGTAGTTAATTTGACACAATTATTTAATTGGTCATATCTCTATCAATTAAGGATGCAAAATCTAGTTGGATATAGTGATTATTCATCCATTGTAAAAATACATAATTATCCAATATGAATATGGATATCCATGGGTAGACATTGATATTTAATTTTATTATAAATACTATACATTTTATAATATGAAAAACTAATTAATGTGTTTTACAAAAAAAATTATTCATTTTTATTTAATTTCTTAAAATTATTAATATTAAAAGGTAATTAAAATTACTTTTGATATAGAAACATAATAACAAAACAAAATTCATTACTCTTATTTTTTAATTAATTGTAAATCAATAATTTTCATTAAAAATATAGATAATTGCTGGCGGTCACTGCTCCGTTGTCGACGATGACATGATTGTTATTGATTGAAGAGGACTGTGAAGGGTACCATTGGACTTAAAATTGGATGATCTACATAATGATGGTCTCAAAGTCAGAAAATGGTGATGTGCAAAGTTGCACCTTCCAAAAGTGGCTATCACCATAATTATGCCACAAACCATAGTGTGTTACATTACACTATCACCTTTTTCCAATTTAGAGACCATCAATTTGGTTGTTAAATGTAGTGGTGAACCTTGAAATGCCGCCTAATCATGATGGTCTTGCTACGACTATTTGTATTGGAAGGCGCATCCATCCCTAGACATCCATTTATCTGGCAACGTTGCCTCCATTACATAGATTGGAGAATTTCAAATATGTTGATAGTATTTGTGTTTTTGTTCATTCACTTTTATTTTTTGATGATGGTGCCATCATTGTCATCGTTGGTGCAATAATTTTCGGCAAGGTTATTTTAATTTTTCATTTAATTTACAAAACTTAAATATTAATTATAATATTCAAATTTAGTCTCATATACCTAAATATTAATAATAATCAAGTTCATGGATGAACATAAGATAAACCAAATCCAGAGTATTTTGGATGGATATTCTCCAATCTATTTGGATCAGATACTTGAATATCCAACTTGAATGGATTTACTAGCTCTTCCGAACTGTCAACTCGATTAATAACTGTATTAGGTTCGGTTTTACATATGATAATTTATTTATGTCACAATTAATTATACTACTTGACTTGTATTTTATCGATAGATAAATGTTGAATTTTCATATTTTTTAAAATCATTTATTTGTATTTAAAATAAAATTGATTAGAGTTTAACATGATAGCACCCCAAGATTTATAGAAAATATAAAAACATATTGAAAATATTTTTTTAATTAAAAATTGAGATTTTGTTAAATAAGTAACACAATTATAGCACGATAATAAATGGATCGGCTAGGGTTGAGATTCTTTACACAATTAATAAATGAGTTAGGCTTGGGTTAGCTCAAATTTGATGACATAACATGAACACGATCCATTAACTCGAATTGCCGCCTCTACTGTTGTCCATGTGTGATATTAACAAGAGAGAAAAAAAAGAACAAAAATATTTATTTTCAGTTTATTTTTAATAAAGAAATATTTAAATTATTTTCAAACCGAGGAAGTGCTTAGATTTTTGATATTGGACTAGTTTTTCTACCCTCCTTTTTTTTTTTAATAGTTTTTCATATTCTAATGCATGTTTTCTAGTTGACAAGTTTTCAAATATAAATAACAAGAAAATAAACAAACACAATCTTTTTTTAGATTATTCAAGCCATAAATCAATAAAAATAAATTAAATTAAATTTTAAAAAATAAGAAAAATAGAATTAAAAATAGAATGATATCACCGATAAAATACTAAAAGTAATCTCTGACAATCTTATGTTAACAATTTTTATTGAGTAATTTTGGAAAAGGGAAAGCATTGATTTTTTTGGGGGGAGGGGGGGAGTCACTACAAGAAAAAATAGAATACTTGACATTTTTTATTTGATAATTTTTAAGAAATATCAAATATATATGACATTTTGTGAAAAATTGAGTAATTGTGAAATATAAATGACAATTTATTTAAACATCAAATACTTATGACGTTTTACCAAATAAGTGGAAATATATTATATATTTATTGAATAATTACCATTTACGTTTTCCTTTTATTGACTTAAGAAAAAAACAAAAACCGCACATGTTGTGGACCTGTAATTGATATGGTATTAAGTCCAAATGCCCATCTTGCCCGTCTTCCAAGAATTTCAGCTTGCTTTTTGTTTGTGAGCTTGTTTCGTTCACATATCACATATGGACTGCCTTTGTTTTTTTTTTGAAAATTCAAAAAAATATTTTTTTAAAATAATCACCTCGCATTTTTTAT
>NW_006261964.1:26099736-26152657 GCF_000493195.1 Citrus x clementina | reverse complement strand
TCTACTTCTCTCTTTCGGGGTTTGATAATTTTAGGGTTATAGTTGAATTATTTATATTTTAAAACAATCTAGGGTTGATTTAATTGATTCCAAGTGTCGTATCTGCTCTGCTATTTGAATGCACATTACTTGTTTGATGAAATGTCTCTTTAAAAGATTATTTTGTTTTTAACAAGCATCTTATTGAGATGTTTCTCGTAATATATTAACGTAATGCACTTAGCTTCAATTTGGTCCGTTTAATACATTTTAACAAAGGAAACTTACAGAACTGCAACAATTCTCAAATTGCTTGCAAATTAGAAGTAATGTTATTGATTTTTATTAATTAATGAGATTTTAATTTATTGAGTCTGTAAACTCACTCTAAGAAGTGATTATTGCTTCAATTTAGTCTGTTTCATACATTTTCATTCTCATTATAAATGACAGTCATCTCTCATTTTTTCATCCAATCACTCAACCTATAAAGAAGAACCCATGAAGAAGTTCAGCTTGCTTCAGCTTCATTCGCTTCTTGAATTTCAGGTATTTTTTTCTTTTAATTTTGATTTTTTTTAATTCTCTCTTTCTAGTTTGATAATTTTAGTGTTATACTTGAATTAATTGTATTTTTAATTGATACTAAGTCTTATATTTGTTCTTGTTCAACAAACAAAGAACGCACAAATAATTTTCACTTTCATTCTTAATTAGTAAAATTGTGATCTCATTGCCTTATTTTTTGGGGTTAATTATATAATTTTATCAGTTGTTCTTGTGGTTGCAAACAATATCATTTTTTAATATTAATAAAACTAAATGAATATTATGTGATGCATTTGCAGGAAAGTTAGTAGTTTAAATATGTTATTTCATGTCTTACAGAGTTCGTTTGACGTGGATGATCGATTTAAAAGACAATGTTTGCAAATTGGTGGAAGTTCATTTCGTTCTTTTAGATATAATCTCACACGACATGTTAAAAAGTACAAAGCCCATCCAAATCATTTGCGTAACCCACCGTTATTGTACTCTTTCATACAAAAAGGTCATTAGGATGCATTTGTTAATGATCGATTATCCAAAGAATTTAAGGTAATCTTTTTTTATTATTGTGAACATTATTTTTTTTATATTTTATTTATGTTAATGCTAATAAACATATGTATGATATGCATTAGACGCTTATTGGCCTTCAAAAAGAAAGACGAGCACTAAATCTTTACAACCATCACCTTGGTCGAAAAGGTTATAATGGATTAGAAGAAGAAATAGTAAGTATTTTTTTCATAAAAAAATTATAATTATTTTTAGCACTTGATGTATGTTTAACATTGGTCACATTGCTATTGGAATTAGAAAAAAGAATGTGGAAATCCCAATTTGAAAGTGGATAGAAGTGTAGCATGGAAAAGGGCTTGTCGAAACCCAAATGGTGGATATCATCCAGTTGTGATACCTGTTGTGCATACAATTGTAAGTATAATATTCTTTGAGCAATTTTCCATCAATTCCTTGTATGTTGCATGAATAATGGTCTTATATTCTTGTAGGATGAGTTGACCCAGCTAGCAAAATCAGGGGTTATAACCACATCTAGTGAGAATGATATTTTGGCCCAAGCATTAAAGAAGCCTGAGCGTAATGGGCATGTTACAGGGAAGGGAAGAGGAGTCAAGCCATCTTCTTTCTTTCACACTGTTAATTTAGAATCTGATTGGCAAAAGGAGAAGAGGCTGTTGAATGAACAAATAGTGAAGATGAAAGCTACTATCCATGATCTCTCAAAATCTTCACCAAAAGCAAGACACTCCAATGTCTGTAGCAACAGATTTGGATCACAAGATGTGTCTAACGAGACAAAGAACAAAACAAATCCAATTTTTGAAAAGCAAAAAAATAAGGTACGCACACTCAAGTAATTAAATTAATCTTTGAATTTATACTTTAAGTGCATATTTAATAATCTTATTACTTTTTTTGGTTAGGATCAAACTTGTCAGTTGGCTGTAGGATGTAAAGAAAACATTGTTGCTACTGGAACTATTTTGGAGTATAGGAAGTCAAATGTTTTAGTTGTAATTGATATGGTATTAAGTCCAGATGCCCATCTTCCAATCAGGACTAGTGAGCTTGTTTACGTCAGTGATGGGTTAGGACAGCACATATTATGGCAAGAAAAGCTTGTTTCCCAAGCTGTTGTAGTAAACAAGGTATTGAATTTGGCATATATTACTTTTTTTTAATTCTTTAATTGAGAATTTAAATTGTAACCATATGTGAATGCTTAAATTTCTAGATGTCTAAGTCAGCTGTAAAGCCTTCCAAGGGGAAATTAGATGTGAATGCTAACACCCCAATGGTACCTGGCCTATATTACTAGCTTTAATTCTTGTTTTATTTCTTTATTTAAAATTGAAGTAATAATCATATTTGAATGTTTGCATTTCTAGGTGTCTAAATCAGTTATCAACCCTTTTAAAGAAAAATTAGAGGTGAATGAGGAAGTAAACTCTCCCATAGTTCAGCAAACATTTAAAAAACCTCCTGACATACAAGTTTTTGATAAAATGGTAAAGAAAGTTATGAAACCTGGTTCCCAAGTTAAGGTTGATTTTGAGGACACGTTTAGTTACAAATTGCATACATATCTCACTTTGGAGGAAATTCAAGATCTTATTGATATGCAAGAGCTTTCACAAAACTGCATTGCTGTATACATGAGGTATGATACTTCAATAATGCTTTATATTTTGTCGAATATTTTTGTTTCACTTTAATTGACCTAGCGCTTTTTCTTATATACTAGATATCTTTGTGCTGAAACGAAGGCCAGGCTAATTAATGAAAAGTTTGGGTTCATTCATCCTACCACTCTTTCTTTTTTGGATGAGAGTACTTTCAAACAGAAAGCAAAAACTCTTGCTGATCGCTTCCAAGAATTGAGTGCAAAATAATTTATCTTCTTACCATATAATCCTAGGTTAGTTATTTTGTTGCTTTAAATATCTTTGTTTATCTACTTAGTTTTTACTTTTTAATTAGTAATTTTTTCTAACTCTTTATTCATTTGTTAATAGTTGTCATTGGATCTTGCTTGTGATCGACTTGCCCTCAATGGTTGTTCATTATTTGAATTCAGTGAGAAATGAAATCAGTGTTGATATAAAAAAAATTGTAACAGTGTAAGTATATTAAAGATATTTAGCTATAAGTGTACTAGTGGTTTTTGCTATATATATAATTATTGAGTTTAATATTTCATATTTAATTTGTATTTTTTGTAGTGGGATTTGAATGTTTCTTGTCAAAAAAGGACAGCAAATGAAAAAGATTAATTTGAAATGGAATGATGTTAATGTGCCTACGCAAATTGGTAATGTTGAATGTGGCTACTATGTCATGCGATTCATGAAGGAGATTATTGCAGATCAAAGTATACTTTGTGCAAAGGTTAGATCATTAACATAGCTTAAACTTATTGTAGATTTTACAGAGAAATGTGGTTAAAATGAAGTCTATGAATTGAAGGAGTGACAAATAAATATAGTTTTCTGTCTTTTGATGTCAGTTTAATGAAAAAGATACTTATAATGAAGATGAGATCAACGAAATTCGCTCTGATTGGACCACTTATGTTAGTGACTTGATTTGAAAAAAAATGCAAAAGAGACAAGTAATGCAGGTAAATAGCATATGATTCAATTGAAGTACATTAGTTTATTGTTAATATTTTTCATGCATAGATTTTTCCTTCTCTTTGTGCATAGATATCTTATGCTTTCATTGCATAAGGCAACTATATCATCTAGTTGGATTCATAATAAAAGCTCTCAGTTAATTCAATCAAAATTTGTCAATGCCTTACTGGTAACCATGACTTACTTTTTTAGCCTCTTCCTTAAACAATAATAGTAGTATATGGCAGTAATTTTGGTTTCTTGATGTGTAGGGCTATGTGGGAGTGTAGGTGGTGTTGGTGGGGGTGGCATATTTGTTCCTGTACTTAATCTGATTATTGGATTTGATCCAAAATCATCTGTAGCACTATCAAAATGTAAGTGAAACAAACCCCTCTTTTACAGATACAATCTTAGTTGTTCAAGACAATCATATGCTTACTCTCATAGTCGTTTTAACCCTCATGACTGAGTAGGTATGATCAGTGGTACTGCGGTTGCTACTGTTGTCTACAATCTAAGGCAAAGGCATCCCACACTGGATATGCCCGTTATCGACTATGACATTGCACTTTTGTTTCAACCCATGTTGGTTCTGGGGATCAGTATTGGAGTTGCTTTTAATGTGATTTTAAGCACAGGAACACATTTTCCTTTTGTATGTACAATGCTGCTATGAAAAACTTTTGGACCGATGGTGGAATGCTAACTATAGGCTCAATGTATAGTTTTAGAAACAATCTTATTTTAGAATTATACTTAAGACATTTGATACATTTATACATACAATGCAAGTTCATTTTAATATGAATTCAGGTTTCCTATGCTTTATTATGGTGTTTGAAGTTAGTTGAAATTTTTTGAATTTTATCAAGTTTCAATGTTATAATATATATTATGTGCAACCCAAGACAAGGAATTATAATATTTGATATTTTTATCAAGTCATTTGCATTTGACCATTTTGAATAATGTCACATGTATATGACTATTATTAAGTGTCATACACATTTGACAATCTTATATTGTGAAAAATATTTGATTATTATTAATTGACAAAAATAAATGACAATTTTACTAAATGTCAAATAAGCATATTTGACACAGGAATATTTGGCACTTTTTAATGGTCAAATATTCATTTATTTGACAGTTTTTAAATATCAATAATTCTCTTTTTTCTTATAGTGAGTAGTAGAAAAATAAAGAAGTAAAAATTTAAAATAATAATTATACTGATAACTCTATGAAATGAGAGTTATCATAGCACTTTTAGACTTAAATTAATATTACTTAGAGAGTAAATGATGTGTTTCTATTGCATTTTTGTTATATTTTGCATAAATATTCATTTTAGTTTAGTCTTAATGAGTTTTGCTTAATTTAAAGTAATTCGTGCTTAAATTGTGTGCATAATTGTAGGTTTCCAGAAGCTTATAATTCATGGAAGGAATGTTCATGCAATAGGCTTGCAAAAATGAGGAAGAACTTAGCTATCTGGAACAGTGCAGTTGTTGTAGCCGTTGCTGTAGCAATCCTAAAACAACGACATAGAAAATTATGTGCGGGATACTTGCAGAATTGCGATCTACAGTTTCCTAATCTGACTAATGCTTGCCCTAGGCTTCCGTTTACCCTAATTTTCAACTATAAAAGAAGCACACATCATAAGGAATAAGAGAGCCATCACCCAAGGAGAAAAACACAAAGAAACAAAAGAAAAACAAGATTCAAGAGAGAGATTAAAGGCTGCACAAGAGGAGAATTTACAAAATCACTACAAGAAAAATGATATTTTATTGCAAAAAATTTAGTCACTCAAGATAACATATTAGTCACCTTATATTTTCTATGATGATAAATAAATTGTCACACGCTAGTCACGGAAAGACCGTCTTAAAAGGTTTTAGCGACCATAATTACTTTCGTCATGTTAAAAATATGTTTTGTGACAAAGACCATTGTCTTAAAATTAAGTTAAAATTGTCACAAATAGTGTTCAAAATGGTCAAATTAGAGATTCAAAAATGCAATCAATGACACTTCATATTTGTCACAATATGTGATTTACAGTGACTATAATATTTGTCTCAATAGGTGATTTATAGTGACTAAAACATTGGTCTCAATAGGTGATTTAGAATGACTATAATATTTGTCTCAAGAGTATGTAAATATAGTCTCGATAATTACTAAAAATCGTTATTTTAGAGGTTCAATGATACAATTACCAATCGTTGACAATTTACATATCGCGACATTACACAATCGTCTCAAGTAGTTATCATTTGTGACAATTTTTACAAATACAATTGGTAATTAATTTAGTCTCAAATTTATTTTAAGGACAATTTTTATAGTCTCACATAAATTTAATAACAATATGTAGTCATAGAATTCAAAATTTAATGACAAAAGAACTTTGAAGTGAAAAATATTATTAACATAAATATAATTCATTACAAAGAAATCTAAAATCAAAAAGGTAAAAAATCAATAGTCTAAAAATAAGATTACATCATAGAAGAAAAATAAAAGAAACATTACACAAAAGCATAATTAAGTAAACAACAGGTTGTTGTTTCATGAATGCTTCAACTTCCTTAAATTTGCTATCTTCTTCCTTGATTTTAACTTTTTATCCTTGTTGTGCTAAGACAATGTTGTAGTAGAAGATGACTTTGAAGGTACCTGTCATTTTTTTATCTTTATAAAATTAAAGATTTTTCCAAAAGTATTTCACAATTTGATCATCTATTATTGGTACATCATTTTTCTCTATCTATCATTTGTCTTTACATGATTAAAAAATAATATTAATAATAAAAAACTTGAGAAAACACTTAATTGGTATAGGAGAATAATCTTATGAAAGAAAATCTTATTGCCAAAATGAAAGAATAGTAAATAGCAAGGCAATAGCTATATATAAAAATATTTAGGTAAGAATGCAAAAATAATTAAATTCTCAATGAAACATATCCGCAATCAATTCTTTCATCCAATAAAAAAATGGAAAAAATTCTAAATGAAAGACAGGAGATTACAAGCACATACTTGCTTTCATTATGACTTCAAATTAACAATATAATCACAAGATTACAAGCACATAATCAACCTCGATTCACTTGCACAAATTTTACATCCAAAGCTCTGAACTTAATCGATTAAACAGTTGGTGTCAAACTTGAACTAAATTAAATTATTAAGCAGTCAATAAATCAACATTTACAGTACAATAAATATAAAGTTGAAAGAAATAAAAGATTAAGTCAAAAAATAAAAATAAGATAACTTACACATTTAAATTTTGTATGGAGACTACTTGAACCTTTTTCGCTCACTCTAATACATTTTCTTAAACAAAGTAATCGAGGAAACTCTCTCCATACTTTTTTGTTATCCCAGTACAAAAGAAGATAAGCATATTAATTTTGACTAAACATACAACGACCACTTGGGGAAAAAAAGGCTTTTTGACCTTTATTTAGTCACTTCATCTACACTTCCTAGCAAATCCAGCAAAGCCAACAATATTTTCAGCAAACTTTAGCAACCCAAGCTTCAAAATCGTCCTTCCAACCAACACATGTGTTTTATAATTAAAAGTTTGTAGCTTAACTTATTATTATATCGGCTGGACTCGAATAACTTATTAACTCTTTTTACTATATGAATACTAGCTATAATTATCTTAAAAAAAATAACGAAAGATGATTAATTACATACCAAGTTGAAGTGAACAAAAATTAGAAAGATCCCATTTTCGAAAGTTCTTATGAAAGAATATTAGGAAAAAAAAATCTGATATCAGCACACCTAAACCCACTGCTCAAATTGAAAAACAAATTCATCTTAATATCCTAATTTTGCAAAAGTTTCTCAAAACCTACTAAACTTTGCTTCAAATTCCTTCATTTATTTGCATATATTTTATGTTTTTCTTTTACTAGATTCTCTTAGGAATTTTATCAAGCACCTGATAAGCATAAAAATATTCAAATAATAGATCTAAGAATTTCAATCCCTAATTTTACCAAACACAAAAATATGAATTTCACATAATCCAATCACAATTAAACTAATCAAAATTAAATTGGCTGAGTTTATATATACTCACAATTTCGAAGTAGAACGAGAGATGAGAGTGAATTTTGTTGAGTGGCTGATTTTGGCATGCATGAGTGGACTGGTGAGGGTGGCGTGCTTTTGGGCGGCGGCAAAGTGAGGTGGCCTCCATAGTCATGCGTTTTTGTTCTGTTATCATCATTCACACACACTCACGCATAAATTGGAAAGGATTACAAAAGATAAAGATAGGGTAGTTTTTTAATACAAAACCAATTAAAGTGAAGTGGCCTGGGAGAGAGTGGGAGGAAATTAAATGGTTTTGTTTGGATAACAACAAAATTGGCCAGGGAATCAGTGGGAGGGGATTTATTTGTATTTCACGATTTCATTAGAGAAACTTATATTCTATTTAAGTTTAGTTATTCTTTTATTTTAATTTTTATCCAATATAATATGTATTCTTTCTGTAACTCCAACATAATTAATTATTATAGGATTCTTTTAAAAAAATAAAAAAGAAGCTATAATAAGTTTGTTATTATTGGTTTAAAAAAAGTCTATTATCATTTTTTAATAATCTAAGTTAATTATTTTAAGGCTATTATTTTAATTTTTATTAATCTAACATAGTTAAACAAATTTGTATGAAGCTAAATAATAAAAAATAATGTGCGTAATTAAATTTCAAGAAAAATGTATTATTTAATAAAATACCTATCAGTTAAATACCTTTTTTCTTGATATTTAATATTGACATTTTATCTTATCTTATCAATTATTTAATAAAATACATATAAAAAATTTGTTGGTCACAAAATATAATATAATTTAAAAATATTGATTATTATTCTCTGTTTTTTGTCAATGTTGTAAAGTTTGCCAAAAAAATATGAAACAAATACTAAATAAAGTGTCTATGAAAAAAAAAGTCATGAAATACAAAATTACTCAAGAAAAAATTTTAAACTATTATTTTTTAGTTTTGTCACAATAGGTAATTATTTGTGATAAAAATAAATAGGGTCTTAAAAATTAATCAAAACCATATTAGGTTTGGAGACTAATATTTTTTGTCACAAATGGTTTGATCAATTTTACATCCCTCTTTTAGTTACGAAATAATTATGTCACTTATAATTACATTTCGCTACCATATTTTTTGTCATAAAAGATGATATTTTGTCAAAAACTGATCAATTTTGGAGGGAATTTAAAGTATGTCTTTTTGTGGCTAATTTTATATTTGTCGCAAAACATTTGATTAAGTGACCAATTATTGGGTCATAAAATGAATATTATTCATTACAAAATATAACATGAGCCAGGACGAGATTATTTGCTACGACTTTAAAAGATCATCACACCAAGTATTATTTTATGACAAAATCTACAAATGTCATAAAAACATTTGTCTTAGAAAGTCAGATTTCTTATAGTGAATCAACTGGGAGCTCAATCATTCTTATTCTTCTCTTGTTTTTTCGTTTTCTATTTATTTATGGGGATGTGTTTCATGGCTGAAACTTTGTTCTTTATTTTTCTTTTGCAAACCATGAACTAAATTTATCTGTGGTTGAGTGATAAACAATCTTGATGGTTTATTGACTGAATATATGTGTTGCTGCATGTTTGCTGTAGTAGTTTGTTTTGATAGTATTTATTTTTATTCATTATTTCGGTTGATCACCCATTTACTGATACAAGTTAGGAGAGAGCCGCAAAAGGGCCTATCTTAATGAAACATATCAGAACAATACTTGATCTTAAATTGAGTTTCTCGGATTGAGTTTTACTTGAGTTCCAAAAGGGCCATGCTTGATTTAAGATTAGTGATGAACTAGACATAAGGATTCACCTTGTAGGGTAAATAGAACCTAAGCGTGTAATGTTATATCTTATGTTGGCATAGCAACTGATCATTGTTAGGTTGCATATAGATATAAGATATCCAACATGCGACGGCTGTGGATATATAAGGATTCGGCCTAGTGCTGTAGAAAATGTTGTAGCAACCGAACCAAACATTAAAAAAATAGTCAAGACCATTAAGAGAGTTTATTCACTCAACTGCTTTATATTCCCATTGATTTTATCCTTGAGATTGACGTGATAATTTACTTTATTGCATTTTATTTATTGTGTTTTTATTTTAATTAGTAAATTAGTTTCATCAATTGTTTATCTTACTTTAGACACAAAATCTGCACTGTTAAGATTGCTGTAGCAAGTCTAATAACATCAATCCATGTGGAGACGATCTTGAATACTCATCACTTTATTACTTGTTGTGTACACTTGCACATTGACACCAATAGCATTAGTATTTATACACCAACAAGTTTTTGGCGTCGTTGCCGGGGATTGATTGTTCATTGTGATTTGTGAAATTAGTTTTAACGGTGCTAATTTTTTATTTTATTTTAGTTTGTTTATTTTGTTGACATAGGTGATCTAGCAACCCTTGCATGCGCAAATATAAATCTGTTGAATTCCAGTTTGATTCAGAAATTGAAAGAATTGCAAGGAGATTAAGAAGAGAGCGTTGGGAATTACAAGCTGCTGTAGCAATGGATGATTTGTAAGATTTGAGAAACTTGAACCGTATAGAGGAGATACAACCAGTCGATGTACATGAAGGTTTGAATGGACATTGTGTTCAAAAGCAACCAGGGAACAACAACATTATTCACATGGCGAATGATAGAGATAGAACCATTCAAGACTACACAGTGTTGACTCCTCAAGCCATACGTCCAGGAATAGTTAAACCCGATGTTCAAGCTGAAAATTTTGAACTCAAACCCGTGATGTTTCAGATGCTTCAAACAGTGGGGCAATTTAATGGTTTGCCATCCGAAGATCCTCATTTACACCTTAAGTTATTTTTGGAAGTAAGTGATGCTTTCAAGATTGCTGGAGCATCGCAACAAGCGTTGAGACTCAGACTTTTCCCGTTTTCTTTGAGAGATCAAGCAAGAGCATGGTTGAATTCTCTACCACCAGATTCTATCACTACATGGAATGACTTGGCTGATAAATTTTTGATGAAATACTTCCCACCAACCAAGAATGCAAAACTGAGGAATGAGATTACATCTTTCCATCAACTTAAAGATGAGAGCTTGTATGATACATGTGAAAGATTTAAGGAGTTACTCAGAAGATGTCCTCATCATGGTATTCCTTACTGCATACAGTTGGAAACTTTCTATAATGGTCTCAAGCCAAGCACTAGATTGATGGTGGACGCTTCAGTAAATGGAGCCTTGTTATCTAAGTCTTACAATGAGGCTTATGAAATTTTGGAGAGGATAGCCAACAATAACTATCAGTGGCCATTAACCAGACAAGCTGCAGTGAGAGGAACAGCATGAGTCCATAACGTAGATGCCTTGACATCATTGCCAGCCCAAGTAACTTCATTAACAAAGATGATAAAGGCTATGACCACTGCTTCAACAACTGTTAACCAAATTTCTGATGTGTCATGCGTTTATTGTGGAAAAGGGCATTTATTTGACAATTGTCCTAGGAATCCAACTTCAGTCAATTATGTGGGGAGCTTCAATAGATAAAACCAGGACAATCCATATTCAAACACTTACAACCCTGAATGGAGACAGCACCCGAACTTTTCAAGGAGTTATCAGAACCAGACTGCTGCAGCATCCAGTGGACAGAACAAACTTGCTCAACCAGCTGGATTTTATCAGCAAAATCAAGAGAAAATAAGCATCAACAATGATCAACTCAGCTCTCTTGAAGGTTTAATTAAGGATTATATTGTGAATAATGAAACGGTGGTCCAAAGTCATGCTGCATATTTGAGAAACTTAGAAAATCAAATTGGACAGCTTGCTACAGCAGTAAGCAATAGACCTCAGGACAGTTTACGCAGTAACACAGAGAACCCAAGAAGAGAAGGGAAAGAGCACTGCAAAGTGATAAACTTGTGATCTGGAAAGGAGGCTGATAGTTCAGTTGGTATACCAAATAGAAGAATTGAGTCCAACCAAGGCCAAGAAGACACTCAAGTAGAGAAGAAGTCACAGTCTTCCACTTTTCAGAATGCAAATAAACATAATTCTGCTACAACATCTGCAGAAAGTTATGATCTAGCACCTGGTGGTGAGGAAGCTACAACACCAACAACAACAGAGCCGAGTAGAGCAAAAGAGAAGCAATCTGCACAACATGCTGCAGCACAACAGTTTAGACATCCACCACTATTTCCTCAAAGGTTTCAGAAGCAAAAACAAGACAAGCAGTTCAGCAAAATCTTGGGAGTGCTGAAACAACTACATATCAATATCCCTTTTGTGGAAGCTCTAGAGCAAATGCCAAATTATACAAAATTTTTTAAGGATATCTTGACAAAGAAAAGAAGACTTGGAGAATTTGAGATAGTTGCTCTAACACAAGAGTGCAACCGAATGCTTCAGAGTAAGATACCACAGAAGATGAAGAATCTAGGAAGCTTCACAATTCCATGATCCATAGGCACTGAATACAGTGGCAAAACACTTTGTGATCTGGGGGCTAGCATCAATCTCATGCCTTTATCAGTGTTTAAGTAATTGGGAGTTGGTGAATGTAGACCAACAACAGTGACTTTACAACTTGCTGACTGATCTCATGTCTATCCAGAAGGGAAGATTGAAGATGTGTTGGTGAATGTAGATAAATTTATTTTTCTGGTGGATTTCATTGTGCTAGACTTTGAGGCAGACAAAGAAGTGCCAATCATTTTAGGGAGACATTTCTTAGCCACGGGAAAGACTTTAATTAATGTTCAAAAAGGAGAATTAACCATGAGGGTAAATGACCAGCAAGTTACATTCAATGTGCTGGATGCCATGAAGAGTCTTGATGAGATTGAAGATTGTAATTTTATTAGTGTTGTGGACTTTATTGTAGCAGAGAGATTATACAGTTGTTGTAGTAAGGAAGAAATTAATGTTGTAACATTTGAAGAACTTGATGATGAAAATCATGAAGCAGCTAACATATCATGGTCGTGGGAGAAACAACCTTTCAGAATTGACAAGCAAATCCAGCAAAGGGGACTCACTCCAGACCAACAAGAATTCAAGGTTAATGGGCCGAGAGTGAAGTACTATATGAGAGATGATATGAACAACCTAAAGAATGATCGGTTCTTGAAGGATCCAGGTTGAGGAAACAAGAAAGGTCAGGCTGAAATACCTAAAATCAAGCGTTAATTGGGAGACAACCCAATAAGGGAAGTTGTTTCAAGTTTTTATGGCATTGAATTTAGCTTTTAAATTATTTAATTTGTCTTTTTATTATTTTAAGTGTGCATCTAATTTTTTATGTCTTTATGTTACATTGCAGCAAGTAAAAAAACAATGTGTGGGCAAAAAGAGCAGGAGGGAATTGTTGCAGCATCACTTACAGTATGACATAACAGAAGATTCTCAAACAACAGAGGCATTCTTGCTTTTACAGCAGCAAATGAATTGATCAGATTTTATGATAAGGAGCGTTTAAGAAGTGGATCAAAGAAGAAGTGACCCTTTACAACCTATGATGCAGCAGTGCTTCCAGCAACAGGGGAGTACCTCCCTACCTGCTAGTTTATTTTACTTCTTTCTATAAAACTTTTCTTTCATTTAGTTTTAATTTTCTAATTCATTCTACATGTTCTTTTATTTAGTGTATGCATGTCTGATTTATGTGGTTTTGTTTTGTGTGCTTGTGAGGACACAACACCACTCAAGTTTGGGGGGGTTGTGTTTCTGAGTGCATGTGTTTATGTTTGTGTTGTGTGTTGTGTGAAGCTCTGTTATCTAATATTTTTGTATGGATTTGAAAACCTAATGAAGATAAATTGAGTGTTATTCAGTATTTATGAGAATGCCAAGTAGAGATAGTTATAGATAGAGGTTGAATTTCTGTCCCGACACTTAGACTTTGGTTCAGTTTTATGAGAATGCTATAGAGAGCGAGGAAAACCAAAAAAAGAGTAGAAAATATCTCAAGTTTAGGGGAAAATTTTTGTTGGATTGTGCCTGTTATGAAATAAATTCTGCTCCAATAGTTTAAGTTGTTGAGTAACCAAGGTTGAGTTTACACCCCATATGCAAACTTGAGTCCAAAGGCAACAAGAGTTATGAGCTGTGCTGCAGCAATTATATATATATAAAAAAAGCAAAAAGCAAAGCAAAAAAAAAAAAATTGTGATGAAGGAATAAAAAATAAAGAGGTCCGCTACCTAAGATACTGAGTAACATGATCTGTTCATGAGCCTCATGTTCAGCCTTGAGTCAAAGGCGTCCAAAGGTAAGACCTAGATATAACATCCTAAATGCGTTGCTGTAGCAACTCTGACATGTAATTTGAATGAGTAATTGGGTGTCGTCATTGCAAGTGATAGACATTCACATGAAAGCTCAATGTTGCATTGAAGGGTTTAACTGAAAAAAATTTTTTTTATTACTGTTGTAGCACAGTTTGAGTATATTTTTGATTTCTGCTCCCCCAAATGTGAATATATTTGTGTTCTACCTTTGAATTATATGCAATGTTTCTGTAATGTTGTAGCACCTCTGGAATTTGATCTATTTTGCGTGATTAAGAATGTGATCTGAGGGTGGAAAAATTCTTGCAAATTTGATGATAGAGCTAAGTTATTTGTTGCATGACTGTGTGATTGAAGTGTTAGCGTTGTTGTCATTACTTGAGGACAAGTAATGGTTTAAGTTTGGGGGTGTGATAACTCTATGAAATGAGAGTTATCATAGCACTTTTAGACTTAAATTAATATTACTTAGAGAGTAAATGATGTGTTTCTATTGTATTTTTGTTACATTTTGCATAAATATTCATTTTAGTTTAGTCTTAATGAGTTTTGCTTAATTTAAAGTAATTCGTGCTTAAATTGTGTACATAATTGTAGGTTTCCAGAAGCTTATAATTCATAGAATGAATGTTGATACAATAGGCTTGTAAAAATGAGGAAAAACTTAGCTGCAAAAGAATTGAAACAAGTACACATCATAAGGAATTGCGATCTACAGTTTCCTAATCTGACTAATGCGTGCCCTAGGATTCCGTTTACCCTAATTTTCAATTATAAAAGAAGTACACATCATAAGGAATAGGAAAGCCGTCACCCAAGGAGAAAAACACAAAGAAACAAAAGAAAAACAAGATTCAAGAGAGAGATTAAGGGCTGCACAAGAGGAGAATTTGCAGAAATCAATTGATCAATCATTCTTATTCTTCTCTTGTTTTCTCGTTTTCTATTTATTTATGGGGATGTGTTTCATGGCTGAAACTTTGTTTTTTATTTTTCTTTTGCAAATCATGAACTAAATTTATTTGTGGTTGAGTGATAAACAATCTTGATGGTTTATTGACTGAATATATGTGTTGCTGCATGTTTGCTGTAGCAGTTTGTTTTGATAGTATTTATTTTTATTCATTATTTCGGTTGATCACCTATTTAATGATACAAGTTAGGAGAGAACCGCAAAAGGGCCTATCTTAGTGGAACATATAAGAACAATACTTGATCTTAAATTAAGTTTCCCGAATTGAGTTTTACTTGAGTCCCAAAAGGGACATGCTTGATTTAAGATTAGTGATGAACTAAACATAAAGATTCACCTTGTAGGGTAAATAGCAACTGATCACTGTTAGGTTGCATATAGATATAAGATATCCAACATGCGACGGCTGAGGATACATAAGGATTCTGCCTAGTGCTGTAGAAAATGTTGTAGCAATCGAACCAAACATTTAAAAAATAGTCAAGACCATTAAAAGAGTTTATTCACTAAACTACTTTATATTCCCATTGATTTTATCCTTGAGATTGACGTGATATTTACTTTGTTGCATTTTATTTATTGTGTTTTTATTTTAATTAGTAAATTAAGTTCATCAATTGTTTATCTTAATTTAGACACAAAATCTGCACTGTTAAGATTGCTGTAGCAAGTCTAATAACATCAATCCCTGTGGAGACGATCTTGAATATTCATCACTTTATTACTTGTTGTGTATACTTGCACATTGACACCAATAGCATTAGTATTTATACACCAACATATACCATAAAAATATATCTTATTTTTAAGAATAAGATTATCAAATAAGATAGATAATTATGAATAGGAGTAATAATAAGGTAAAGCCTAAATATTAGTTTTCCCATAATATAGGGCAAAACTATGTTGGCACATAGGTGTGTTACCCCTTTTTTGTCTTTTTCTAAGTCAACTATAATGGAGTCTTGATATTTGTTATAAAAACAAAAAAGCCAAGGACTTTTAAATTTTGACACATTTCTCTTTTACCTACAAATTTTCAATTACAGTGATGTCTCTAGAAGCCAAGACCTCTAGAAGTCAAGACCTATGTCACAAGCACCTTTTGAATATATCAGCATGAACACAATACTCCAACATCACAAAATTGTCAAATTTGGACAATACAAAAGTCCTTGTTCAAGCAAACAAAAATGATTTTGCAGATTTTTAAACTAACACTTTGTTATTATTAGTAAACTAATATATTTTCATCATATATTCAAATAATTGATACTATGTTAAATAAATGTTATATTTCAAAAAAATAATAAAACATTAACTACATAGAATATGAAATTAAATTCATTTTCATATTTTGTACATTTCATCTACTTGAGATAGTAAAACCTCTTGTTCTTAAAAAAAAAAGGATACGGAGTTTGAACCCTGCTTAAATGGGTGAGAGAAAATTGATTACAGTTATGATAAATTAAAAAAAATTGTATTTATATTTATCGTCAATTACAGTTATTAAATAATAAATATAGTTTAACTATATATTAAATTAATTAATTCATTAATTACTAAGAAAATTAATTAATTTAAATACATATATTTTATAAATGTAAAAATAAATCATTTAACTCGAAATCTATTTTAATAGTGTAAAAAATTTAAAATATTATCGATTTATATGTCAAAATTTAAACCATAGGATCAAGCAACCAATGATGCAGAGGATGGAGGGATGAGATTAATGGAAACCTCATTCGATTTGCAAATAAGATATGCAGGTTCAACAAAAGAGCTAGTTTGAAGATTTTGGAATCAAATGACAACCCAAATAAGCTATACTATTGTTGTACGGGCAGTAAACATGGTTGTGGTTATTTCAAGTTCTAGATGCCATCCTTAAATGACTTCAATCGAGGTGAAATATTTAAAGGTGTAGGAACATGTCATGCAAATTATGAGTTGCTACTGATTATGTAAAAAATTTGAAGGAATCGAAATCACACATGCAAGATACACGTAACAATGAGGGCAAAGGCAGTGGTATTAAGATAATTTTGTTCTTGAACTTCTTTTTTTTTCATTTTTATTGTTGTACTTTTAATAATGGGTGTAGTTATAGTTGCAACATAAGCATTATGCAACCAATGCATGTACTTGTACCTAAAGTACCTAATGAACAAGTACTGCCATGAAGATGAATCAATTGATCTTTTTGTAACTTGTTGTGTATGAATGCAAAGAATTTCAGCTTATTATGACTTGTGTGTATGACTGTTTAAAGGAAAAAAATCAATTACAAATTGTGTTTTATTAGCTCATTGTCCAGACTAAGCCTCCATTATGTGAATCACTTGAATTTCATCTCAACATCAATAGATTATTGAAATAATAAGTATTGGGTATAAATACTAATGCTATTGGTGTCAATGTGCAAGTGTACACAACAAGTAATAAAGTGATGAGTATTCAAGATAGTCTCCACAGGGATTGATGTTATCAGATTTGTTACAACAATATTAACAGTGCAGATTTTGTTGTAAATTAAGATAAAACAATTAATGAAATTAATATACTAATTAAAATAAAACGCAATAATTAAAATGCAACAAAGTAAATTATCACGTCAAGCTTAAGGATAAAACCAATGGGAATATAGAGTAGTTGAGTGAATAAACTCTCCTAATGGTCTTGACTATTTTTTAATGGCTGGCTCGGTTGCTGCAGTATCTACTACAGCACTGGGCAGAATCCTTATGCATCCTTAGCCGTCACATGTTGGATATCTTATATCTATATGCTATCTAACAGTAATAAATTATTATGCCAACATAAGATATAGCATTACACGCTTAAGTTCTATTTACCCTACAAGGTGAATCTCTATGTCTAGTTCATCACTAATTTTAGATTAAGTATGATCCTTTTGGGATAAGTTAAACTCAATCCAAAAAACTCAATCTAAAACCAAGTATTACTCTGATATGTTCCCCTAAGATATGTCATTTTGCAGCTCTCTCCTAACTTGTATCATTAAATGAGTGATCAATCGAAATAATGAATAAACATAAATACTATCAAAACAAACTGCTACACCAAACATGCAGCAACACATATATTCAGTCAATAAACCATCAAGATTGTTTATCACTCAACCACAGATAAATTTAGTTCATGGTTTGCAAAAGAAAAATAAAGAACAAAGTTTCAGCCATGAAACACATCCCCATAAATAAATATAAAACGAGTAAACAAGAGAAGAATAAGAATGATTGATTAATTGATTTCTGCAAATTCTCCTCTTGTGCTAACTAACTAAAATGATTATTTATGCAAAATGAAACAAAAATGCAATAGAAACACATAATTTACTCTCTAAGTGATCTTGATTTAAAGCCTAGAATTGCCATAATAACTCTCATTTCATAGAGTTATCAATAAGCAATAACAAAATCCATTCCTAATGTATGATCAGAGACTTGTGAAACCAAATCCATGTAAAATAAGTTCCAATCAATTGTTTACTGGGTAGTCAATTTCAGTAAAAAAAGTCTCTAACTATTTAAACCAAAGAAGCAATTATAAAGCACAATTGCATATTTGACAAACCAAGACACTTCAAAATAAACTATTATTTCACTAGCTCACTGTCCAAACTAAGCCTCTATTCTATAAATCAATTGAACTTCATCTCAACATCAGCAGATTATTAAAATAATAAGAAATAACAATAGAATCCATTCTTAATGTATGAGCAGAAACAATAGGCAACAACAATAAATTTAAATCAAACTATAATATAATTGGCATTCTAGCAAAAATTGACTTTGAACATTCATTTTCTTAGACAATAACACACCCAACCCTTACAATTGACATAAGTACACCATATAAATATGCAATAAAGCAACTATCTATCATAATAGGTTGCTGTAATTAAGTCAAGAAAGACATATAGGACCTATTTTTTGGCATTAGTATAAAAGTTTCTACATTTCAACAAAATATCAATAAAAAGAACTCAAACTTATATGTTAAGTGAACAAGAGATGATACACCATCTTTTGATACTTGGGTATTGCAAAAGTGTTGCATCATCTGATCTCTGTAAAAAAAAAAAAAAAAGAATATGGGGTTAGATAACATGCTTTCTCTTCTCATATATTCTTAGCTCTATGTTCTTAAATTTGCCGGATGCTTTAAGTTTAATGACAATAGAACTACAAAATTAAGATTGTTTATTCACTACAGATATTTCCAACATTAATATTACCATTATCATGGGCAGATGACTGTGTTTGGCTCATTATATTTCTTATATTTGAACTAGTCTGAGCAATTGGTGCCTCACAAAATAAAAATTATTAATTATTTCAGTGATCAGGTGTAATTTTATGTTAAAATTAAGATTAATTTTAATAAATTGTTTTACCTTTTCCATAATTTTTTTTTGCTCATAATCACTAGTTGTCCTTAGGTGGGTCCTCTTATTATGTCCTCACTAGTCATAGTGAAAGCACCTTACATTTAAGCTTCTCTAGAAGGTTGAAGATTCACCATTTTCTTTCCTTCTATTAGTTTGAGGTCTGTCAATTGTCTTTATAGTTGTTGGTGGCTGCAAATTGTCATAAAGTATGAGTGGGCACTTTTTCTCATCAAGAGTTGGTTTAAATTGATGTTTGTAAGTCTCAATGAAAGCTGCCTTTTTAAGATATGGATGTATATAGTCTTCCACATGATACCTCTTTGTATATATGCAACAGAGGGCATGTTTGCAAGAAAGTCCAGAAATACACCATTCACCATAGTCACATTTCTTCCTCAACAGATCAAAAACAGTGATTTTTGTCATGTCTTCGAGTATCTCGAATGTCTCATTATGCCCAAAGATGACAGAGAGTGACTTTGCTTCTACTATTCTCTCAATAATCTTCCTTATCACAACTTATGAAAGCTCACAATTCCATTCAAGGGCTGCCTCGTGCCTTTTATAAATCAACTGCATGGTTTTCCTTTGTATTTCCCCAGACATCCTTACAATTGGCAAACCTCTGAAATTGTTGATCCAATTGTTGAAGGATTCAATCATGTTATTAGTAACATGGCTGCATTTGGTGTGAGGGAGGAACAAACGATTTGCCTAACATGCAATGGGAATTTTCATCAACCATTCATAGCCATCCGGAGTTATAGTCTTTAGTTCTTCCATGTGGGAATTAAAGTCAGCAGCGTTAGAACTCCTACATGCTCTCCATAACACTTTCTTCAGTAACAAGTCGGGAAACTTGTTCTTAAAGTTTGCATAAATGTATCTATAGTAGTATCTCTTTATTGATAAAGGGAACACTCTATCCAAGGCATTGAGGACATCCTTTTGTCTATCACTCATAAAATATAAACTTTCACCACCATTACAACCCACTTGATCATATAGTTTCTCCATAAAATACTATCATTACTCATTATTCTTAGACTCAACCACACATATAGCTAAAGGATAAATCTCATTATTTGCGTCAATGCTCACAGTTGTTAGGAGTACACTTTTGTATAGTCCTTTTAAGTGACAATTGTTACCCCAAATTAATGGCATGCACTTTTAATTAAATCCCTTTTCTACTACTATCTATATATACACAAGAAGAACCTCTTAAATGTGGGAAATTGAGCACTACCAAGCCAATCCTTCCAAGAGAGATAATGGAATTAGGATTGAAATTTAATAAGGCATGCATATATCTAAACAATTTACTGTAACTAGTCTTGTGGTCTTCACCGAGTAACTTAAGTGCTTTCCTTTTAGCCTTATATAGCATTTGATTGTTGCATTCAATTCTATAACTCTGCATCAAAGCAGCCACAATAACAGAAATTTTCAAGTCAGGATTCGCTTTGAATAGATGCAGATATGTGGCTACTATCCAATCTAAAGTTGCTCCATAATTGTCATCAACTCTAGGACAGGTGTGCCATGGGCAGTAAGTCTTAATTTGGAACGACCTTCGGTTCTAATTAGGACTTGCATGGATTCTCCAAGTGTAATTTGGTGCTGCACACGCACATGTTACTCTTATCTTCTCATTTTCAACCTCTTCAGTCTGAATCCATTCCTAATTGCGAACGCCTTCAAAACTTTTTTAAAATCCCACACATTGACAAACAATTGTCATGATCTCAATACTATCTCATAGCCAACAGAACTAAACTCAAAACCACCAGCACTCTTTTCATATCTATTACAAGCTTGTTCTTTGAAAATATCATCATATAACTCATCTCTACTATCATCCCCAGATTCGTAGTCTTCAAGATCATCACAGTTGTTACCTTAATCTCTAAAAGCATCATCTAGATCAGAGCCATCTGGGTCAAAACCACCTAGATCAGAGCCATCAGCATTATAATCATATTCAAATTCATCTAAAAATGCCTTAGAATAATTTTCCTTCTCTCCGTTTCCAATTTCCACATCATTGTTCAATTGTTGTGTGCACTTATCTGCTAAGGTTTCATTTTCATTCAAATTTAGGACTACCTCTGTTTGTGTTTCACTTGGTTGGACCATTGAAGAAAAAGATGGTAAAAAGTCTTCATCAAGTGTGACCATAAATCTTGCCCAACTATACCCCTTTACTCTGAGTTGTTCAAATGCCCCTAGCAAGTCTTTATTAGTTAGTAATGTTTGCTGCTCAGTCTGCCATGGAAACATCACTGGAACCCTTATCCCATTCGCATCCCTAATAGGGTGACCCCAACAAACATCCCTACTATCAACCTATATTTTATGCAGGCTATAGTGATCTAGAATAACAAGACCAATTGCAAAAACTTCACCATCTATCATTGCCTCAATGTCAAAGTATACTAAGCTTCATAAACAATGACAAAAGTAATTAGCCTTAATCAATGCCATTTACTTCATCAACAATCTTAAAAATAACTTCACACAAAAAATCAGAAAATGCATGAGCTATGACTTTATTCAGTTGATGAGTGAATTATTATTATTTGTGAATAATTATTAAAAAATATAAAAGATGTACCTAAAACTAGATGTATGTTATAGTATGTGTTGGTGTAACAATCATTATGGATCAAATGATCAAGTTGATAAAGAGTAACACATTGTCAGTACTAGATTGATAACAATATATGTAGTTCCTAAATTAATGGGCAAAGTGCATAACAATGCGATGTGTATGTAAAACTATAAAAAGATGCAAAGTGGAAGAAAGACAGTAGAACAAGGATGTTGAAATAGACTAAAATACATAGATACCCTATTTTAAAACAGGTTGAATCATAAAAGGATAAATTTATGAACAAACAATGCATGTCTTTATCTTCCCCCTGTACCCAAGTATCAATCTATTGAGAAACAAGTTTACTGTAACCTCTATAACTAATTTTTGACGAATATCTTAAGTACAACTTACAAAAGATAGTAGCCAATCATCATTTTATTAGCATGACCTATAAACTATTACCGAAAACAAAAAATAAGAAAAAATTCACTAACCATTCTCGGTAGTAACAACTTTGCATTTCCAGCAACAAGTTTTTTTTTTTTTAATATGAAGAGCAGAGCAAGTCAAATTTAGCAGGCACTCAGATCCTCACTTTCTTATCTCTTAAAAAATCAAATGTTTTTTGTATTTTACCCAAAATTTTATAGTGATTTTCAACTTATTTCGATAACTATTTCAAATTTTCAGAACGCTATACAATCTTCTCAATTAATTGAAGCACAACCTAGCATCCTATTGAACAAAATGCAAGACGAAAATTAACCCAAAATTAAGCTTCAAGTTTCAATGGAAATACACACCTTATGCTCTTCAATGATTGACTGCTTAGACGTTGGCCGCCGACATAATTTACTTCTTAACATGCTTAATCGCAGAGAGGTTATTTCTCACTATATCACAAGTTCATTTGAGCTGAATCAAGTGGGTATTATATATTTTCAAGTGAAGTCGATGAGAAGAAGTGGAGATGGGTTGCTCCCCCCTTAGTTTTCACATGGTTCCATGCTTTGTATTCAAAGTGCATAGTGATTTTTCATTTACTCACTGTGCGTTCTGGTGCATAGTGACTTGTTTAATCGGTCAATAAATTCTTTATAGTTTAAAAAATTTAAATTATTGCAATTACATTTTTACCCTTAACTACCAAACGGCACTCTAACACTTATATACCTTCAAAGGTGCTATATGTCAATATATGCAAGCATTCTCTCTAAGTGTAGCAGGTGCAAATCTCAGGGGAGGTATCCAAAAATTATCCTTTGAAAAAGGCAAAAAATAGGGTGCCAAACATAGCTGGACTCTTAAAATATATAAATAACTTAAACTATTTTAGTATCATAAAAAAATTATTACTTATACTAATTAACAAATAGATACTTAAAAATTGATAACTATCTAAATATGAAGCATTGAAGCCTGAAAAGCTGCTTAATTTGTTTAATGCTAAAACCGCTACTACCTGTTACATCCTAATATAGTTGATATGCTAATTACAAATAAGTTGTCAAACTAGTTAGGGCCCAAATATTAGAGCCATTGAAATTAGTGCATTACTCCAAATATAATTAGAGTCAGACATAATTGCAAGCACAAGCAGACCCACTCAGGGCCTTGAAATTGCCTTAAATGAAAATTGTAAGCCCCTTTTGTGTTTTCAAATTTCAAAGTGTGAAACTGTTAAGATCCAACAAAATTCCTCGACATCCCCCAATTTCAAATATGCTTTAGTCAAGAGGCCTCTTTTCACATAAACTTAAAGTTAAGCCTTAATCTTTAACTACACCCCTGTATGATTGTCTGATCGATCATTGCCGGTATTAATTTTTTTAGTAAAGTTCCATTATTGATTTAAAATAAGACAGCTTTTTTCCCTAATGCTTTGATATGTTGAAAAATTTCGGTCCCAAATATTTAAATTTAAAACTGGTAAAAAACAAAAAGAAAGAAATATAGTTAAATAAAAATTGAGATTTGTAGTTAATCAAATATTTGATAATTATTCATAAATACTTCTGAAAATATTTTGTACAAAGATTCTCATTTCCGGCATCTGTGTAAGGTACTAAATCAAGGTGTTCTGACTTTTAGAATTGTAAACACATGTTAGCAGTGTTCTTTAGGTACCTCAATAGAGGTTTATAAAGATTTTGGAGGGCTGCTAGTAGTCTCACTCTTTAGTAAAATATTTTTACAGTTTATTCTAAAACACTTATTAGAACAACATACTTGGTTTTAAAATTTAGTGCTTATGGCTCTTTTTCTCAATTCTTTTCTTATATCCTCTTTAGATCTACTGCATTCAAGATGATTAAGAAACTCATTTGGAAAAATATTATGAAATTAAATCAAAAAGTTTTTTTAAATAAACAAAAATAAAAAATTTTACTCAGCATTTTTTTAATTGTTAATGATGATTATGCTGTACTGACAAATAAAATAATAAACTAGTCTGAGGATAATCAAAATATATCAAACCCAATGTTATGCAGTAAGATTTGCAGATTATTCATAAGTAATTTTTTTTTTCTTATCAGCCATGTTTTCTTCTAAGTTATGAAAACTAGTGAAATAACGAATACTTAGAGAAGATAATTTATAGCAAGCCCCGTCTGGCTTAAATTCCTGGGTCCGCCACTGGTTGCCAGTAAATATGATAAAAATCGTAGATATTATGCTTATAAACGTGGAATAGATTAACATTTAAAAGAGCAATGAACGGTGAGAATCCATTTAGATTCTCTAATATTTTTATGGACTTATAACTCGTGATTTTTTTTTATAAAAAAAATGGGTCGATGAATCAAAAGGGATGTACAAACACATCCATAATTTTTTCTGTTATTTCCCATTATTACAGTTATTTCTGTTATTCCAGTAATTAATTTCATTACTTGTATCCTATTTTTAAATAGTCCAAGTTAGATATTTTGTTTTCCGATCATTTCCTTGCACATCGCTCGGATAAAACACCAGTCTCAAGCTAAATATAGACAGCAATGCTTGGTGGCAAAGAAGTACCAAAGCCTATATAAACTCTCTCGTTATTAGAAGTTTTGGTAATTAATTTTAAAACAGTATAATAAAGTAATAATGGCAATGGCAAAGAGTGCTGTGATTTCCTTAACAATCATGGCTCTCCTTGGAGCCTCCGTGGCAGCTACTACTTATACCGTTGGTGACAATACCGGCTGGACGACACAAGGCAAAGTTGATTACTATTCATGGGTAGATGGAAAAGAATTCAAAGTTGGTGATACCCTCGGTGAGTTTGTGATTTGTTCCACTATTTTTTTTTTGGGGGGTTAAACTTCGATAGAACGAGAAAATTTTATTTGCAAAATGAAAAATCTAAGCGCAACTATTTAGCAGGGACGTAACAATCCATACCTTCAAAAAATATATGGCACTAAAGCATAAGAAGCAAATTAACAAAATTCACATCTTCGAAAATCCTTTGCATCGCTCTAGAGGAGAGATTTTATCTCAAACAGAGGAAAATTCCACTGGGTACAGGCTCTACAGCAAAGACCTACGATAGCTAGCATATCTGCTGACCCATTCTTGCATCTCTTCTTCTTAATAGGTGAAAAATATAGAATAATTGAGCATATTTCAACCGAAACAGATATACTACATGAATCTTTTGGGTAATTATTGCAAATAGACTGACAGAGTAATATATGCTCAAACCCTAAGTACTAAAGGCGCACCTACGTACACAATCTGTTATTTATAATTCTACTGTTTGAGCAATTTCTTATATATTGCATTGTGAAGAACCGAGAATATTATACAACTACACGGTTAATTATGTATCTCCTAATTGCATGGCTTAATTAATGCAGTTTTCAAGTATAACAACGCCATGCACGACGTGCATGAAGTGACTGAGGCAGATTACGTTGCATGCAATGCAAAAGCTTCGATAAAACATCACATCTCAGGCTCTGACGCCATCACTCTCAATGCGCCCGGTATCTATTACTTCATTTGCGGAATACCAGGTCATTGCCAAGCCGGCCAGAGACTTAGGATTGAAGTTGAGTCCGATGGAAGCCCCGGCGCTAGTCCATCTGCAGCTCCTGGCCAAAGTCCTACTACTTCTTCCACCTCCACTGGAGGTTCAGCATCTACTGTGCCACCCGGAGGCGGCTCAGGTTCTACGCCGCCGTCCTCGAGCAGTGCTCTTCTACCATATTCTCTCCATACTTTTGAGGTGATGTTGTCCAATTACTGGAACCCAAACACGTTATGTCCAATGTTTCAGGTTTTATTATTTCACAGAGGGTGGGGGAGTCGGGTTCGGATTTGATCACAGGGAATTCTGACTCGATAGGCTGGAGAAAAGAGAGATTTGGGTCGTCTAAGGAGGTAAAGTCTCCGAGAAGAAACTGGCGAATGAATTCCAGGATGGATGATTCTTCTTCCAATGTTGTCATGTTGGACATGTGAATGAGAATGGAACTGAAATGAAGAGAACGAGTGTGTTGAGTGAGTTTATAAAGCAGCGGCACAAGGCAAGGTGACGGCTTTTATGGCTCATGGGGCTCACTCTTTGCTAATGTGGGGACTAGCGACTAGCCCAGTATTTAATAATTAATTGTGCATTGGCCCCGCTTACTAATGTACAGAAAATGACTCAGTACACGGTTTTTATCCCACTGTTGTGGAGTTTGTTTGGGGGTAATACTTCTACAAGACCAACCATGATGAGCAGATGTCTGGTAGCAGGATTCTACGAACAGGAATATTCAGCTGAAGTCTGGTAGCAAGTGACCACGAACAGGAATATTCGGCTCATTCACAAATGCACCCTCCACGGGGCCATAGCGGGACCCGGACTCCTGCTAGGAGCATAAGGCCATTCCTGCTAAAGGTTGAGGGGGAGAGACCTAGCCTCCTGCTAGGAGCATAAGGCCATTCCTGCTAAAGGTTGGGGAGGAGAAACCCAGTCAATGACGGTTGGCAAGACGTGCATTGTTGCCCTAGAATCAAGGCACGGAGTCCACCCAGCCACAACTATGGTAATGACCCACCCACTTCCGAGTGTTGAGAGAGGTGATGGACGTGGATTGCAGGAAGGGCCGAATTCAAAGGAAGGCTATAAAAAGGTAACCAACAAAGGTAAATGAGTTAGACTTTTTGAGATTAGAACATAAGAAAAGAGTTTTCTATTGAGAGATCAGAAAAAGAGCCATAATATTAGTGCCCATGTTTCCCAGAAAGACAAAGCCTACGTTTCTGACTTGAGCGTCGGAGAGTTTACGTTGGGAAAATACCCCGTGTGCTCTGACCTGTCTCTGTGTACGCAGAAGTTTGCAGAGAGGAAATCTTACGAAGAGAGATCCTGGTTGTGGACGAGTTAGTTGAGGAGAGATCTTGGTCGTGGACGAACAGAAAATCAGAATCTTGCATCAACATAGTCTACTGGAAAACGTTGGCAGATCACAATTGATACTAATAGACTGGACAGAGGTAGTGCTTGAATAAAACAGCACAAATTGCTCGCTACACACCAACAGTCAGCAGCAACTTGCACAAGTATCAAATGAATTTGGGCTTTGTCCGTCTTATCCACTAAATTAAGGTACAGTCAATTTCCTTGTCCCACCAAGGCAGGGCTCAGTTGTAAATTTGCAATTCTACTACATAGGACAAAACACAATTTGTGATTTTAATTAAAGTCTACTTCTTGTTACTTTGATTCCGTCTCCAAAGCAGATTTAATCTTATTACATGAAATATCTCCAAAGTTCATTGCATTAAAGAGCTACCGAGCTTTTTTTTTTTTTTTTGGTCTTATCCACGAGGTATTCTGGGGAGGGCCCCAACTGTGGGAGACACCTTTAAGCCCGTACCACAACCCAGACTAGAAGTCCCCGCTCGAACCGGTAGGCACAGGTTCTCCCAACAAAGGCGACTTCCCTGCGACTCGAACTGGGGAGCAAACCCAGTCAAGCCACTTAAGGGGACTCCATTGCCATTGGAGCCAACACTTTGTTGGTGCTACCGAGCTTTCATTCTCTGAAGTTCGACAAGAAGAAATATTCTGCTTCCATTTATCGCGGCATCAATTATCTAATAATAAGTACCAGACTTATTATTAGATACCGTTTGGGATTTTTTTTTTCCTTTTCTCTTTAATTGATAAATGTAATAAAATGGGTGGGCTTGGATTGGTTTTAGTTGGGTTTAAGATCAATCTAAACCAAACCAAACAAATTTGAATTTAACCCAAAGTCTTTATAACCCAACTCAAATCAAATTATTTTAATATGGTTTGAGTTTGGGCTGACATAGGACATGTTTGGATTGCATTATAGTCTAAAAATAATTCAATAGCGCATTTGATAAATTTAAATTATTAAAGAATTTCTTTCCAAATAAAATTCAAGTTATGATTGAAAATTACTCATCTATGTTTGTAGAAATGACCAAATGGATACTTATGTCTTTTTCAATTTTGAGGTAAAACTTAATTGTTATTTTAAAATTGTTTAATGCAAAAATTATTGAATTTTTATTTTCTATTTATAACCTACAAAAAAAATTAATTAATAATTAATTTTACAATCAATGCTATTTCTTGATTAATTATTTAAAAAATTGATTTAAGCCACCGGTGTGATTGTTGCTTCACTGGTGCCATCGTTGTCGATGTCGGCGGTAGAGCTAGCAAAATTTGACACGATCCGATTACTCGACACAAACACGGCATGAATAAATGAGTATGGATCGTCGAATTTAACACGATTATTAAATAGGTTAGCTCCGGGTCGACACAATTTTTCCGTGTCAGGTTAGGGTTAAAAGTTTTGACCCATTTACCCGATCAATGACCCGATTATATTTTCTATTTTGAAATAATTTACAGGTTCTTGTGGTCAAAACTCAAATATTAGGGATGATTTTCTCTTTTATTTTTATTCTTTGAAATGAAAAATATAAACACAGTGTTTTATTTATAAAATTTTATATACATGTAGAACTTCAATAGTATAAATGTGTAAAATATTAGTAGACATATAGATTTTATAATATTGATATATAATATTATTTACATATAGATAATTAAAACTTCAATAGTGTAAATGTATAATATTTTGTTATATATGTATATTTTATAATATCAATAAATTATGTATGTATGTATGTATGTACATACGTATGTATGGCAATGTGTAAATATTTGATGTAACTTTTGTTTAATATATAGATATTAAGCGGGTTATTAGGTAACCCGATTGTTTTTTCGTGTCGGGTTTGGGTCACAATATTTTGACACGATTATTAAATGGGTCGGGTTTGGATCGACCTAAATTTGACATGACACGAACACGATCCAATGACCCGTTTTGCTAGCTCTAGTCGGCGGCAAATGAACCATGATGAAGGCAAATTTGGTATCATCTAAATAGAATTTTTTGGTCTATGTTACAGTAAGACATTCAATGCTTATACAGGGACTTTTGGCACTTAACAGTTAACAGTCTTTCCTACAAAAATTGAAATGGATTGAACCCAACCCAAACTAAATAAATTTTCAACCAGTCCAAACTAACCCAAATACCTAATTTGGTTTGGGTTTAATTTGGATTGTGGGTTATGAGTTTTTTACCCACCCATTTATGCTTGTACTTACTGAGATTTGACACGAGTATGTTAAATTACTTGTACTAAATGCAGCGTCACGCGAGGTAAAATTTTCTCCCTTTATTTTTCAACTTTTTATTTTGGGTGGTGTTTGGTTTGAAGAAGAGAAGGAAATGAGAGGAGAAGAAAGTGGAAGAAAGGAGGGAAGATTGAAACTCTTTTCTAATGTTTGATTTGTTACAAAACTATACAAAGAAAGGAAATGCCTTATTTTTCATTTGGACTATTTTACACTTTAGTTTTTAACTTACAATATTTATCATAAATATAATTCAAAAAATAAACAATAAATTTATTTAATATACTACATAAATAACTAATAAAAAATTATTTTAAATAATATAATTATATTTGTAATTATATCTATTTAAAAAGTTTATTAACATAATTTTAGTCTATAATTAATCTAATTTAATTTGTTTCTAAATAAATTATGACATAATACAAATAATTTCTTAACCAATATATTATAATTTTAAAAATTTTGTTTGACAAACTTCAAAAAAAAAAAAAGAGTCGCTGTTACCGCCATTGGAGCCACTACATGTCGCCATCGGCCACCACTGTAGCATGTTATTCCAGCTCGAGAATTATATGAAAATTATAAGAAATTAATGATCTATAGATTCAAGCAATTTATTTAGCCAATATACTTGATGTTTGTCCAGATATGAGAAAGTTATAAAGTTTAAAAAATTTTTTAATTGGATTTGAAGAAAACAAATTCATTTTTTCACCTCTATGAGAATATAATGACTTTGCTCATTGGTTGGTTAGTCCAACGATACCGCATGACGTCCCATGCGGCAGTATCGATGGCAGCAGTGCAGTCCGACAACTATTAAATTTATTTTCTATTTTTGTAAATTAATTAAATAATAAAGTGATTTTATTAAATCCTTACTTTAACTTTTATTAATATAAAGTTATTCATCTACAATATTAAATTGATAAAATAAAATTGTAAATAATAATAATTTGATAATTTTAAACAAAGTTAACAAAAGATTTGAAGGGGTAATTTTAGATGTTTTAGCTTTTAGAGGAATTTAAATTTATCACTTTTTGGTGTGGAATCTAAATTCTACATTATAATGTATATTAAATTGTAATGAAAATTAAATTCTTATAAATTATGGTTAACCAAACAACGAAAACAAGAATGGAACTTAAATTACTTTCCTTTCCCCTTCCTCTCCTTTCAACCAAACACCACTCTAAGTCTTTTATATATTTTGTAATACTTTATTACCTCTAATGTTAAATTTTCACCCAAAAAAAAAAAAAAAGCTCAATCCTACCACAAAACAACTATTTGATTTTGCTAAAATTCTACTCCAAACAACTATATATTTTTTTATAAAATTTTACTTTATTAAGACAATTCAATGTATAAACCCTTAATTCTAAGTAAGTTAATTAAATTATTTCACCAACCAGTAAATGAATACCACATCATATATAATCAAATTTTAAAATGTATAACACCACTGTACTCTTAACGAAATAATTACTTCTTTTTACAGCCATTGGAGGTAAAATTATCCTATCTTTTCAACCTGAAAATTAATGTAATCTACTGTAAAAATAATTAGGTTTTAACAAATTAACGTTGTCCCCGGAAAATCAAATTAGTGTTCCCGTAGAAACGTTTCTGGGGACTAATTAGAGAAAGCTCAGTAGCATATGATCAAGAAACTAGCTATGGCTCATAACTTCTCAACTTGTTCTGGTTAACGGAATTGATTGGAAAAGTCATGCATCAATACACAAATTATCTTTTGTTTTAAACGTGATTGAAACAAAGACAGAGAAATCATGAAGGAGGAAATTAAAGTTGAGAAGAACCAGTCTTATAATTAAATATAGTGAATTGGCCAATATCAAATATAAGAAAAATCAATGAAAAAGATTGGCATCAACATTGAACATTATAAAAGAACCAGTCTTATAATTAAATATAGTGAATTGACCAATATCAAATATAAGAAAAATCAATGAAAAAGATTGGCATCAACATTGAACATTATAAAAGAACCAGTCTTATAATTAAATATAGTGAATTGGCCAATATCAAATATAAGAAAAATCAATGAAAAGGATTGGATCAACATTGAACATTATAAAAGATTCTCAGTTTGAAGAGAATAACAAAGACAAATCAAACGTGAAGATTGTAAAAAAAAACAACTTAAAAATAAAAAGACAATACATTGTGAAATGTATCGAACGGAAACAAAGTTTCTAATGAAAAGGTTTAATGAGGAGTGTTTTCATATTTATTTTTAAAAATTAAAAATGTGTTAATACTAAAATTTAAGTTTTAAATTTTATTAAATAGATGCACAAAATATAAGAGTTTTGAAAGTATATTAAAGTAGAGTAGTGATCACGTGAGTGATGTCGCTCATATGATCACAATAAAAGAAAAATAATATTTTAGGACTAAATAAAACTTAACCACCTAATATATTATTCCACGACTACTATTAGTTTTTATTCACGGAATTTGCAGTTCATATATCTGTGTTATTTTACTACCATGGTCCATGTTTTGTGACTATTTTTTTAAGTCACCGAATGTTTCATTATATAACGAATCAGCGATTAGTCACAAAAACCAGACCAATTAATTGGATTTTATGCGATCATTTTTTTTAGTGAGTAAAAGACTTCAACGACTATGATTTTAATCACTAAACGTCTAAAACAACCATTTGAAAACTAAAAGTGATAGTCACAGAGTATAGTTAAAATGGGAAATATAATTCTTTTCTTTTTTTAAGTTCTTAATTATATGTGACTAACATTTCTGGTTGCAATATATGAAGTTTTTTTCATCTGGAAATGAGTAGCTAAGTGTTCTAGCCACTGATTTACTTAGGAATAAAGACAGAATTTGGTGGAGGGAAATTACCAAGCCTTTAAATTTTTATAAGTAATTAGAAAAAGAAATTCAAGATTGCCAATTTTTTTTTGCTGTATGAGACCCCAATTAAAGCGGGCAAATTCCACTCGAACTTTAAAAGTTAGTGTGTGTATATTGGTTTGATTAACTTAAAAATTCGACCTAAAACAACTTACACAAATTCATAAACATTGTACTTCCAGACATCAAGCGTGTAATCAAAATTCAGTTACTTTTTGTCTTGCATTAATTTCATTGACCAATATATATTTCTTAAATGAATAATATTAATTATCAGTAATGTTATGTTTATTGAACTGGGATACATAGTTTGTATTTTAGTTATTGTACCACTAATCATTTATTGTCTCATAAATGATAATAAATAAATTTATTATTAATTATTTACATACTATTCTTACAATTTAATCAATGAACGACATATAATATGCCACATAAAATATCAGAGTAACTGAGATATAAACTTTGTATTTCTTGGTTGAACTGAGTATCTGTGGCATTAAATGTAAACGACTAATTATTGAAAAGATCAAACTTATACTTAAATGAGAGATTTAACATTAACTAATACCAAATATTGGCGTTCAATTACAACTTATGAAATACTCAACATAGATAAAACCACAGAATCATACGATTCATACGGTTCGTATAAGCCTTTCGAGGCTAATGCATGTGTAGGCTTGAAGACATCATTATTAAGAGGCGGCTAATAATAATATAATATAAAATACTGCTACTCATGCAACTGGGTAGGAAGGTTTAGTGGCAATGCCACAAAGACCTTCAGGTGCATCAACATCTCTGAGAATCCTCATGTAGCCGGCCTCACCCCATTTCTCCCCCCATGAATTCTTAATTAACCAATACTTCATTCCATCTTCAGTTGCCCCAAATCCAACGATAGCAACAGCATGAGAACACTGAGTTCCACATCCTCGGTTAAAAATACCGCCTTTGTAGCTCTGGAAGTCTGGTCCACTTCCTTCAATGCAAATTGATACTGGCTGCATGGCTACAGCTTGGAGTAAAGCCTGCTCATCATTGGGTTTTACATCTTCAAAGTTACTAATTTTAGCAGCTACCTTGACCTGTGCGTCTTCACAAGTTCCTTGGACTTCCTTGTATGGATAATCCGCTTCTGTGGCAATACCCTGGTTTTTTATAATATATTTAAAGGCATTGTCCATCCAACCGCCATCGCATCCACGGTTACCATCTATTGAGCAGTCTAGTATTTGCTGCTCCGAAAGTGGAATAAGATTACCACCACTAATCTTAGTGACCCCTTCCACCGCCGCCACAGCTGAAAATGCCCAACAGACTCCTGCATCGTACATATTAAGAAAAAAAAAAAAAAGCTTGATTAAGTTACATGAAACATGCCCCAGCAGGGGTTTGGCAGACGGTTGTCAAGCTGTTTTTATTAATTAGCTGATGGTCAATTGAGTTTGAGTTCTGAAAGAGGTTGGAGGCTAAATAATCTATTATAGTTACTTCATAAATATTTAGTATACGATTTACTTACCACATTGACCTTGGTTCTTAATAGGAGTGACAGCTCCTTTCTCTCTCCAGTCCATGCTAGTTGGAACGTCAGTCAGGTTTTGATACTTGAAGGATGCTGTTGTGGATTGCCGTGATGAAGATGACTGGCTTGGCACCCTGTATCCTGTATATGAAGCACGAAACTCCTCATTAGTTAAGTCTGAAAATTCATTGGTGCCTAACTTGTACGTCCGATTCGCCTCCTCATTGGCTTTCTCAATGTATTCAAGGTTTTCTTTGAATATCTTAAACCGCATTTCCTTCTCCAGGTCGTCCTTGTAAGTGCGCCCATGCTCAGCCATCCATTTTTCATGCTTCTCAACAATGGATGGTTCATGCAGCGACCGGCCGGCGACCGACACCATTTTAGATGAATAAGTCACCAGAATGATCATAGACAGGGCAATGATATCAAAGCTTTTCTCCATAATAATTGGTAGGTATTTGCAAGTTGAACAAGGTTGGTTTTTTTTTTTTTCCCCTCAAATTATAGAGGCTAGCTAGCCAGCTGGGGGTAAGTTGTGAATACTTGAAGCACGCATTGCAGCTCTATATATAGTACTTGTAGATAGTGGATTTGTGCTCTCAACATGGGTCCCGTACAATATTTGCCTAATGCATGAGACGTATGCGTTGCGTTAGTCGTGCCCCATACTTCACGATTTTTAATCAAGCTAATTAGTATGCGAAACCGGACAACCAAGTTATTATCAGTTATCGCCGTGATTCGCGTACTTCGTGCTTTTGAGGCTTGCTAGCAATGACTTGACTAGCTTTTAGCGAAGTTACAAAAAGAATTATGAACTAATTTGTAAATGGACTTTTATCGATGAGACTTGCGGCGACGTGGAAAACATTGGTGTCATTTTTTTTTTTCTTTCATAAATCAACTTAAAAAAAAGGAAAATTGGATAATAATGTGAACTCATTTGGACGGAATAAAATAATTCTTACAAAATCTACAATGTATCTAGCTAGGATGAACTTTTATATATCTGCGATATTATGAAGAAATCATTACTAATATGCTTACATAATATGGCATAAAATATGACACTAATACTAGAATTTCTTCCTTTAAGTGCCAATTTGGTAGCTTATCTTAACCTGTCAGTGACAACTGTTATTTCAAGTGCTAGAATCAATATCAGCTCATTTTGTATATATATCCAAGATAATGATCTTTAACTTCACCGATTTTAATATGTTGAATATGTTCATGCATTGTTGGATTAAATTTTACAATCATTTCAATTAAACTTAAAAAATTTCAATTTCTCTCTTCATAGATCTTCTCATTTTTTCCATGAAATGCTAAATTATTTTTAAAAAGATTTTTTTACAACAATAATAATTCTTATTAGTACTTTTTTCCAAAGTTCTTTTTCCTTATCAATTTATTCTTGAACATCTTTATCAATTATATGTTCATTGGTTGTTTCATGATCTCTAAGTTTAGAGCTAAGATTTTTCCAATCTCTTGTGCCTTCATCATCAAGCTGATTTTTGCTACAACTTGTATTGAATAATTTGCAACAAAAACAATATACTTTGTCAAAATCTTTTGAATCTACCAAGCATTTCCTATCATATTTTTCTCCATTTGGTAGCATTTTAACATAAAATACAGCAGAGAAATGCCTTGAATTTTCATCTTTTGTGAAAGTTATGATATTGTCTTTAATTGTGCTTTTTTATACTAAAAGATTTTCTTAACTTTGTATCAACATTTTCCCATTTTCCTGGAGCATACATTATTTGTAACAAATAAATTTGGTACATCAATTTTGTTTGGATTTTTGTTTTTATCATTTTCACTGTTGTTTATTTCATTCACTATTTCATCATTGCTTAATTCATTTGAAGTTAGTTGTTCAATAACTAATTTTTCAGTTAGATCTATACCTTTTTGACTAGTTGTGACAAATTTATTAAGAGCTCCATTTTGAGATTGGACTAGTTTTTCTACCCTCCTTTTTTTTTTAAATAGTTTTTCATATTCTAATGCATGTTTTCTAGTTGTCAAGTTTTTCAAATATAAATAACAAGCAAATAAACAAACACAATCTTTTTTTTTAGATTATTCAAGCCATAAATCAATAAAAAAATAAAATAAATTTTAAAAAATAAGAACAATAATAATTAAAAATAGAAAAATAGAATGATATCACCGATAGAATACTAAAAGTAATCTCCGACAATCTTATGTTAACAATTTTTATTGAGTAATTTTTGTAAAGGGAAAGCATTGATTATTTTGGGGGGGGGGGGGTAGTAGTAGTAAAATAAAGAAGTAAAAATTTAAAATAATGATTATACCATAAAAAATATATCTTATTTTTTAAGGTGAAGATTATCAAATAAGATAGATAATTATGAATAGGAGTAATAATCGGGTAAAGCCTAAATATTAGCTTTGCCATAATATAGGGCAAAACTATGTTGGCACATAGGTTTGTTACCCTTTTTTTGTCTCTTTCTAAGTCAACTATAATGGAGTCTTGATATTTGTTATAAAAACAAAAAAGCCAAGGACTTTTAAATTTTGACACATTCCTCTTTCACCTACAAATTTTTAATTACAGTGATGCCTCTAGAAGCCAAGACCTCTAGAAGCCAAGACCTATGTCACAAGCACCTTTTGAATATATCAGTATGAACACAATACTCTAACATCACAAAATTGTCAAATTTGGACAATACAAGTTCTGTTATTGCAATAAATGAAGAGAAGTCAATGCTTAATTGACTAGAATTGGGGGGAAAAAATACATTTCACTATCAAATTAAAAAAAAAATTGATCATAGTCATGATGCTATTGTTTGACGCTAACCCATTAACCTGATAAGAATATAACACAAGAAAATATATTTGAGTAGTTAATTTGACACAATTATTTAATTGGTCATATCTCTATCAATTAAGGATGCAAAATCTAGTTGGATATAGTGATTATTCATCCATTGTAAAAATACATAATTATCGAATATGAATATGGATATCCATGGGTAGACATTGATATTTAATTTTATTATAAATACTATACATTTTATAATATGAAAAACTAATTAATGTGTTTTACAAAAAAAATTATTCATTTTTATTGAATTTCCTAAAATTATTAATATTAAAAGGTAATTAAAATTATTTTTGATATAGAAACATAATAACAAAACAAAATTCATTACTCTTATTTTTTAATTAATTGTAAATCAATAATTTTCATTAAAAATATAGATAATTGCTGGCAGTCACTGCTCCATTGTCGACCATGACATTATTGTTATTGATTGAAGAGGGTTGTGAAGGGTACCATTGGACTTGAAATTGGATTATCTACATAATGATGGTCTCAAAGTCAGAAAATGGTGATGTGCAAAGTTGCACCTTCCAAAAGTGACTATCACCATAATTACGCCACAAACCATAGTGTGTTACATTACACTATCACCTTTTTCCAATTTAGAGACCATCAATTTGGTTGTTAAATGTAGTGGTGAACCTTGAAATGCCGCCTAATCATGATGGTCTTGCTACGACTATTTGTATTGGAAGGCGCATCCATCCCTAGACATCCATTTATCTGGCAACGTTGCCTCCATTACATAGATAGGAGAATTTCAAATATGTTGATAGTATTTGTGTTTTTGTTCATTCACTTCTATTTTTTTGATGATGGTGCCATCATTGTCATCGTTGGTGCAATAATTTTCGGCAAGGTTATTTTAATTTTTCATTTAATTTACAAAACTTAAATATTAATTATAATATTCAATTTTAGTCTCATATACCTAAATATTAATAATAATCAAGTTCATGGATGAACATAAGATAAACCAAATCCAGAGTATTTTGGATGGATATTATCCAATCTATTTGGATAAGATGCTTGAATATCCAACTTGAATGGATTTACTAGCTCTTCCGAACTGTCAACTCGATTAATAACTGTATTAGGTTCGGTTTTACATATGATAATTTATTTATGTCACAATTAATTATACTACTTGACTTGTATTTTATCGATAGATAAATGTTGAACTTTCATATTTTTTAAAATCAATTATTTGTATTTAAAATAAAATTGATTAGAGTTTAACAGGATAGCACCCCAAGATTTATAGAAAATATAAAAACATATTGAAAATATTTTTTTTTATTGAAAATTGAGATTTTGTTAAATAAGTAACACAATTATAGCACGATAATAAATGGATCGGCTAGGGTTGAGATTCTTTACACAATTAATAAATGAGTTAGGCTTGGGTTAGCTCAAATTTGATGACACAACATGAACACGATCCATTAACTCGAATTGCCGCCTCTACTGTTGTCCATGTGCGATATTACAGAGAGAAAAAAAGACAAAATATTTATTTTAGCTTATTTTAATAAAGAAATATTTAAATTATTTTCAAACCGAGGAAGTGTTTAGATTTTTGAGATTGGACTAGTTTTTCTACCCTCTTTTTTTTTAATTAGTTTTTTCATATCCTAATGCATGTTTTTCCTAGTTGACAAGTTTTTCAAATATAAATAACAAGACAATAAACAAACCCAATCTTTTTTTAGATTATTTCAAGCCATAAATCAATAAAAATAAAAATAAATTAAATTTTAAAAAATAAGAACAATAGTAATTAAAAATAGAAAAATAGAATGATATCACCGATAGAATACTAAAAGTAATCTCTGACAATCTTATGTTAACAATTTTTATTGAGTAATTTTGGAAAAGGGAAAGCATTGATTTTGGGGGGGGGGGGGGGGGGAGTAGTAGAAAAATAAAGAAGTAAAAATTTAAAATAATAATCATACTGATAACTCTATGAAATGAGAGTTATCATAGCACTTTTAGACTTAAATTAATATTAATTAGAGAGTAAATGATGTGTTTCTATTGCATTTTTGTTATATTTTGCATAAATATTCATTTTAGTTTAGTCTTAATGAGTTTTGCTTAATTTAAAGTAATTCGTGCTTAAATTATGTGCATAATTGTAGGTTTCCAGAAGCTTATAATTCATGGAAGGAATGTTGATGCAATAGGCTTGCAAAAATGAGGAAGAACTTAGCTACAAAAGAATTGAAACAAATCTGGAACAGTGCAGTTGTTGTAGCTGTTGCTGTAGCAGCCTTGCTGTAGCAATCCTGAAACAACGACATAGAAAATTTCGTGCGAAATACTTGCAGAATTGCGATTTGCAGTTTCCTAATCTGACTAATGCTTGCCCTAGGCTTCCGTTTACCCTAATTTTCAACTATAAAAGAAACACACATCATAAGGAATAGGAGAGCCGTCACCCAAGAAGAAAAACACAAAGAAACAAAAGAAAAAAAAAGATTCAAGAGAGAGATTAAGGGCTGCACAAGAGGAGAATTTGCAAAAATCAATTGGGAGCGCAATCATTCTTATTCTTTTCTTGTTTTTTTTTCGTTTTCTATTTATTTATGGGGATGTGTTTCATGGCTGAAACTTTGTTATTTATTTTTCTTTTGCAAACCATGAACTAAATTTATTTGTGGTTGAGTGATAAACAATCTTGATGGTTTATTGACTGAATATATGTGTTGTTGCATGTTTGCTGTAGCAGTTTGTTTTGATAGTATTTATTTTTATTCATTATTTCGGTTGATCACCCATTTAATGATACAAGTTAGGAGAGAGCCGCAAAAGGGCCTATCTTAATGGAACATATCAGAACAATACTTGATCTTAAATTGAGTTTCTCGGATTGAGTTTTACTTCAGTCCCAAAAGGGACATGCTTGATTTAAGATTAGTAATGAATTAGACATAAGGATTCACCTTGTAGGGTAAATAGAACCTAAGCATGTAATGCTATTTCTTATGTTGGCATAGCAACTGATCACTGTTAGGTTGCATATAGATATAAGATATCCAACATGCGACGGTTGAGGATACATAAGGATTCTGCCTAGTGCTGTAGAAAATGCTGTAGCAACCGAACCAAACATTAAAAAAATTGTCAAGACCATTAAGAGAGTTTATTCACTCAACTACTTTATATTCCCATTGATTTTATCCTTGAGATTGACGTGATAATTTACTTTGTTGCATTTTATTTATTGTGTTTTTATTTTAATTAGTAAATTAGTTTCATCAATTGTTTATCTTAATTTAGACACAAAATCTGCACTGTTAAGATTGCTGTAGCAAGTCTAATAACATCAATCCATGTGGAGACAAGATTGAGTACTCATCAATTTATTACTTGTTGTGTACACTTGCACATTGACACCAATAGCATTAGTATTTATACACCAACAAGTTTTTGGCGCCGTTGCCGGGGATTGATTGTTCATTGTGATTTGTGAAATTAGTTTTAATGGTGCTAATTTTTTATTTTATTTTACTTTGTTTATTTTGTTGACATAGGTGATCTAGCAACCCTTGCATGCGCAAATATAAATTTGTTGAATTCCAGTTTGATTCAGAAATTGAAAGAATTGCAAGGAGATTGAGAAGAGAGCATTGGGAATTACAAGCTGCTGTAGCAATGAATGATTTGTAAGATTTGAGAAACGTGAACCGTATAGAGGAGATACAACCAGTCGATGTACATGAAGGTCTGAATGGACATTGTGTTCAAAAGCAACCAGGGAACAACAACATTATTCACATGGCGAATGATAGAGATAGAGCCATTCAAGACTACACAGTGTTGACTCCTCAAGCCATACATCCAGGAATAGTTAAACCCGATGTTCAAGCTGAAAATTTTGAACTCAAACCCGTGATGTTTCAGATGCTTCAAACAGTGGGGCAATTTAATGGTTTGCCATTCGAAGATCCTCATCTACACCTTAAGTTATTTTTGGAAGTAAGTGATGCTTTCAAGATTGCTGGAGCATCGCAACAAGCGTTGAGACTTAGACTTTTCCCGTTTTCTTTGAAAGATCAAGCAAGAGCATGGTTGAATTCTCTACCACCAGATTCTATCACTACATGGAATGACTTGGCTGATAAAGTTTTGATGAAATACTTCCCACCAACCAAGAATGCAAAATTGAGGAATGAGATTACATCTTTCCATCAACTTAAAGATGAGAGCTTGTATGATACATGTGAAAGATTTAAGGAGTTACTCAGAAGATGTCCTCATCATGGTATTCCTTACTGAATACAGTTGGAAACTTTCTATAATAGTCTTAAGCCAAGCACTAGATTGATGGTGGACGCTTCAGCAAATTGAGCCTTGTTATCTAAGTCTTACAATGAGGCTTATGAAATTTTGGAGAGGATAGCCAACAATAACTATCAGTGGCCATCAACCAGACAAGCTGCAGTAAGAGGAACAACAGGAGTCCATAACGTAGATGCCTTGACATCATTGTCAGCCCAAGTAACTTTATTAACAAAGATGATAAAGGCTATGACCACTGCTTTAGCAACTGTTAACCAAATTTCTGATGTGTCATGCGTTTATTGTGGAAAAGGGCATTTATTTGACAATTGTCTTGGGAATCCAACTTCAGTCAATTATGTGAGCAGCTTCAATAGACAAAACCAGGACAATCCATATTCAAACACTTACAACCCTGAATGGAGACAACACCCGAACTTTTCATGGAGTTATCAGAACCAGACTACTGCAGCATCCAGTGGACAGAACAAACTTGCTCAACCAGCTGGATTTTATCAGCAAAATCAAGAGAAAATAAGCATCAACAATGATCAACTCAGCTCTCTTGAAGGTTTAATTAAGGATTATATTGTGAAGAATGAAACGGTTGTCCAAAGTCATGCTGCATATTTGAGAAACTTAGAAAATCAAATTGGACAGCTTGCTACAACAGTAAGTAATAGACCTTAGGGCAGTTTACCCAGCAACATAGAGAACCCAAGAAGAGAAGGGAAAGAGCACTACAAAGTGATAAACTTGAGATCTGAAAAGGAGGCTGATAGTTTAATTGGTATACCAAACAGAAGAATTGAGTCCAACCAAGGCTAAGAAGACACTTAAGTAGAGAAAAAGTCACAGTCTTCCACTTTTCAGAATGCAAATAAACATAATTCTGCTACAGCATCTGCAGAAAGTTATGATCCAGCACCTGGTGGCGAGGAAGCTACAACACCAACAGCAACAGAGCCGAGTAGAGCAAAAGAGAAGCAATCTGCACAACCTGCTGCAGCACAACAGTTTAGACATCCACCACTATTTCCTCAAAGGTTTCAGAAGCAAAAATAAGACAAGCAGTTCAGCAAAATCTTGGGAGTGCTGAAACAACTACATATCAATATCCCTTTTGTGGAAGCTCTAGAGCAAATGCCAACTTATACAAAAATTTTTAAGGATATCTTGACAAAGAAAATAAGACTTGGAGAATTTGAGATAGTTGCTCTAACACAAGAGTGCAGCCGAATGCTTAAGAGTAAAATACCACAGAAGATGAAGAATCTAGGAAGCTTCACAATTCCATGCTCCATAGGCACTGAATACAGTGGTAAAGCACTTTGTGATCTGGGGGCTAACATCAATCTCCTGCCTTTATTAGTGTTTAAGCAATTGAGAGTTGGTGAATGTAGACCAACAACAGTGACTCTACAACTTACTGACCGATCTCATGTCTATCCAGAAGGGAAGATTGAAGATGTGTTGGTGAAGGTAGATAAATTTATTTTTTCAGTGGATTTCATTGTGCTAGACTTTGAGGCAGACAAAGAAGTGCCAATCATTTTAGGGAGACCTTTTTTAGCCACGGGAAAGACTTTAATTGATGTTCAAAAAGGAGAATTAACCATGAGGGTAAATGACCAGCAAGTTACATTCAATGTGCTGGATGCCATGAAGAGTCCTGATGAGATTGAAGATTGTAATTTTATCAGTATTGTGGACTTTATTGTAGCAGAGAGATTACACAGTTGCTGTAGTAAGGAAGAAATCAATGTTGTAACATTTGAAGAACTTGATGATGAAAATCATGGAGCAGCCAACATAGCATGGTCAGGGGAGAAGCAACCGTTTAGAATTGACGAGCAAATCCAGCAAAGGGGACTTACTCCAAACCAACAAGAATTCAAGGTTAATGGGCCGAGAGTGAAGTACTATATGAGAGATGATATGAACAACCTAAAGAATGATCGGTTCTTGAAGGATCCAGGTTGAGGAAACAAGAAAGGTTAGGCTGAAATACCTAAAATCAAGCGCTAATTGGAAGGCAACCCAATAAGGGAAGTTGTTTCAAGTTTTTATGGCATTGAATTTAGCTTTTAAATTTTTTAATTTGTCTTTTTATTATTTTAAGTGTGCATCTAATTTTTTATGTCTTTATGTTACATTGCAGCAAGTAAAAAAAAAAAATGTGTGGGCAAAAAGAGCAAGAGGGAATTGTTGCAGCATCACTTGCAGTATGACATAACAGAAGATTCTCAAACAACAGAGGCATTCTTGCTTTTACAGCAGCAAATGAATTGATCAGATTTTATGATAAGGAGCCTTTGAGAAGTGGATCACAGAAGAAGTGACCCTTTACAACCTACGCTGCAGTAGTGCTTCCAGCAACAGGGGAGTACCTCCCTACCTGCTAGTTTATTTTACTTCTTTCTATAAAACTCTTCTTTTATTTAGTTTTTATTTTTTAATTCATTCTACATGTTCTTTTATTTAGTGTATGCATGTCTAATTTATATGGTTTTGTTTTGTGTGCTCGTGAGGACACAACACCACTCAAGTTTGGGGGGGTTGTGTTTCTGAGTGCATGTGTTTATGTTTGTGTTGTGTGTTGTGTGAAGCTCTGTTATCTAATATTTTTATATGGATTTGAAAACCTAATGAAGATAAATTGAGTGTTATTCAGTATTTATGGGAATGCCAAGTAGAGATAGTTATAGATAGAGGTTGAATTTCTGTCCCGACACTTAGACTTTGGTTGCGTTTTATGAGAATGCTGTAGAGAGCGAGGAAAGCCAAAAAAAGGGTAGAAAATATCTTAAGTTTGGGGGAAAATTTTTGTTGGATTGTGCCTGTTATGAAATAAATTCTACTCCAATGGTTTAAGTTGTTGAGTATGCACCCCATATGCAAACTTGAGTCCAAAGGCAACAAGAGTTATGAGCAGTGCTGCAGTAATTATATGTATATAATAAAAGCAAAAAGCAAAGCAAAAAAAAAAAATTGTGATGAAGGAATAAAAAATAAAGAGGTCTGCTACCTAAGATACTGAGTAACCTGATTTGTTCATGAGCCTCATGTTCAGCCTTGAGTCAAAGACGTCCAAAGGTAAGACCTAGATATAACATCCTAAATGTGTTGCTGTAGCAACACTGACATGTAATTTGAATGAGTAATTGGGTGTCGTCATTGCAAGTGATAGACATTCACATGAAAGCTCAATGTTGCATTGAAGGGTTTAACTGAAAAATTTTTTTATTACTGTAGTAGCACAGTTTGAGTATATTTGTGATTTCTGCTCCCCCAAATGTGAATATATTTGTTCTACCTTTGAATTATATGCAATGTCTCTATAATGTTGTAGCACCTCTGGAATTTGATCAAAGTGGCACACACACACTTTGGACATAATGAGGCATAAGTCTAAAACTGAACTGCTAAGGCTATTTTGCGTAATTAAGAATGTGATCTGAGGGTGGAAGAATTCTTGCAAATTTGATGACAGAGCTAAGTTATTTGTTGCATGACTGTGTGATTGAAATGTTAGCGTTGTTGTCATTACTTGAGGACAAGTAATGATTTAAGTTTGGGGGTGTGATAACTCTATGAAATGAGAGTTATCATAGCACTTTTAGACTTAAATTAATATTACTTAGAGAGTAAATGATGTGTTTATATTGTATTTTTGTTACATTTTGCATAAATATTCATTTTAGTTTAGTCTTAATGAGTTTTGCTTAATTTAAAGTAATTCGTGCTTAAATTGTGTGCATAATTGTAGGTTTCCATAAGCTTGTAATTCATAGAATGAATGTTGATGCAATAGGCTTGTAAAAATGAGGAAAAACTTAGCTGCAAAAGAATTGAAACAAATCTGGAACAGTGTAGTTGCTGTAGCAATCCTGGAACAACGACAGAGAAAATTCTATGCGGGATACTTGCAGAATTGCGATCTGCAGTTTCCTAATCTGACTAATGCGTGCCCTAGGATTCCGTTTACCATAATTTTCAACTATAAAAGAAGCACACATCATAAGGAATAGGAGAGCCGTCACCCAAGGAGAAAAACACAAAGAAACAAAAGAAAAACAAGATTCTAGAGAGAGATTAAAGGCTGCACAAGAGGAGAATTTACAGAAATCAATTGGGAGCCCAATCATTCTTATTCTTCTCTTATTTTTTCGTTTTCTATTTATTTATGGGGATGTGTTTCATGGCTGAAACTTTGTTCTTTATTTTTCTTTTGCAAACCATTAACTAAATTTATTTGTGGTTGAGTGATAAACAATCTTGATGGTTTATTGATTGAATATATGTGTTGCTACATGTTTGCTGTATCAGTTTGTTTTGATAGTATTTATTTTTATTCATTATTTCGGTTGATCACCTATTTAATGATACAAGTTATGAGAGAGCCACAAAAGGGCCTATCTTAGTGGAACATATCAGAACAATACTTGATCTTAAATTAAGTTTCCCCAATTGAGTTTTACTTGAGTCCCAAAAGGGTCACGCTTGATTTAAGATTAGTGATGAACTAAACATAAGGATTCACCTTGTAGGGTAAATAGAACCTAAGCGTGTAATGCTATATCTTATGTTGGCATAGCAACTGATCACTGTTAGGTTGCATATAGATATAAGATATCCAACATGCGACGGCTGAGGATACATAAGGATTCTGCCTAGTGCTGTAGAAAATGCTGTAGCAACTGAACCAAACATTAAAAAAATAATCAAGACCATTAAAAGAGTTTATTCACTCAACTACTTTATATTCCCATTGATTTTATCCTTGAGATTGATGTGATATTTACTTTGTTGCATTTTATTTATTGTGTTTTTATTTTAATTAGTAAATTAATTTCATCAATTGTTTATCTTAATTTAGACACAAAATCTGCACTGTTGAGATTGCTGTAGCAAGTCTAATAACATCAATCCCTGTGGAGACGATCTTGAATATTCATCACTTTATTACTTGTTGTGTACACTTGCACATTGACACTAATAGCATTAGTATTTATACACCCATATATACCATAAAAATATATCTTATTTTTAAGATGAAGATTATCAAATAGATAGATAATTATGAATAGGAGTAATAATATGGTAAAGCCTAAATATTAGTTTTCCCCATAATATAGGGCAAAACTATGTTGGCACATAGGTGTGTTACCCCTTTTTTGTCTTTTTCTAAGTCAATTATAATGGAGTCTTGATATTTGTTATAAAAACAAAAAAGCCAAGGACTTTTAAATTTTGACACATTTCTCTTTCACCTACAAATTTTCAATTACAGTGATGTCTCTAGAAGCCAAGACCTCTAGAAGTCAAGACCTCTAGAAGTCAAGACCTATGTCACAAGTACCTTTTGAATATATCAGCATGAACACAATATTCCAACATCACAAAATTGTCAAATTTGGACAATACAAAAGTCCTTGTTTAAGCAAACAAAAATGATTTTGCAGATTTTTAAACTAACACTTTGTTATTATTAGTAAACTAATATATTTTCATTATAGATTCAAATAATTGATAGTATGTTAAATAAATGTTATGTTTCAAAAAAATAATAAAACATTAACTACATAGAATATGAAATTAAATTCATTTTCATATTTTGTACATTCCATCTACTTGAGATAGTAAAACCTCTTGTTCTTAAAAAAAAAAAAGGATACGGAGTTTGAACCCTGCTTAAATGGGTGAGAGAAAATTGATTGTTTGGCTCGGTTGCTGCAATATCTGCTACAGCACTGGGCAGAATCCTTATGCATCCTTAGCCGTTGCATGTTGGATATCTTATATCTATATGCTATCTAACAGTAATCAATTGTTATGCCAACATAAGATATAACATTACACGCTTAAGTTCTATTTACCTTACAAGGTGAATCCATATGTCTAGTTCATCACTAATTTTAGATTAAGTATGACCCTTTTGGGATAAGTTAAACTCAATCCAAAAAGCTCAATCTAAAACCAAGTATTACTATGATATGTTCCACTAAGATATGTCATTTTGCAGCTCTCTCCTAACTTGTATCATTAAATGGGTGATCAACCGAAATAATGAATAAAAATAAATACTATCAAAACAAACTGCTACAGCAAACATGCAGCAACACATATATTCAGTCAATAAACTATCAAGATTGTTTATTACTCAACTACAAATAAATTTAGTTCATGGTTTGCAAAAGAAAAATAAAGAACAAAGTTTCAGCCATGAAACACATCCCCATGAATAAATAGAAAACACGAAATCAAGAGAATGATTGAGCTCCCAATTGATCTCTGCAATTTTTCCTCTTGTGCAGCCCTTAATCTCTCTCTTGAATCTTGTTTTTCTTTTGTTTCTTTGTGTTTTTCTCCTTGGGTGACGGCCCTCTCTATTCCTTATGATGTGTGCTCCTTTTATAGCTGAAAATTAGGATAAACAGAAGTCTAGGACGCGCATAAATCAGATTAGGAAACTGCAGATCATAATTCTGGAATTGTCCGACACATAATTTTCTCTGTTGTTGTTCCAGGATTGCTATAGTAACGGCTACAGCAACTGCACTGTTCCAGGTTTGTTTCAATTCTTTTGTGGCCATATTCTTCCTTACTTTTCCAAGCCTAATGCATAGCATTCCTTCCATGAATTATAAGCCTCTGGAAACCTATAATTATGCACACAATTTGAGCACAAATTACTTTAAATTGAGCAAAACTTATTAAAACTAACTAAAATGATTATTTATGCAAAATGTAACAAAAATGCAATAGAAACACATCATTTACTCTCTAAGTGATCTTGATTTAAAGCCTAGAATTGGCATAATAACTCTCATTTCATAGAGTTATCAATAAGCAATAACAAAATCCATTCCTAATGTATGATCAGAGACTTGTGAAACCAAATCCATGTAAAATAAGTTCCAATCAATTGTTTACTGGGCAGTCAATTTCAGTCAAAAAAGTCTCCGACTATTTAAACCAAAGAAGCAATTATAAAGCACAATTGCATATTTGACAAACCAAGACACTTCAAAATAAACTATTATTTCACCAGCTCACTGTCCAAACTAAGCCTCTATTCTATGAATCAATTGAACTTCATCTCAACATCAGCAGATTATTAAAATAATAAGAAACAACAATAGAATCCATTCTTAATGTATGAGCAGAAACAATAGGCAACAACAATAAATTTAAATCAAACTATAATATAATTGACATTCTAGCAAAAATTTACTTTGAACATTCATTTTCTTAGATTATAACACACCTAACCCTTACAATTGACATAAGCACACCATATAAATATGCAATAAAGCAACTATCTATCATAATAGGTTGCTGTAATTAAGTCAAGAAAGGCATATATGACCTATTTTTTGGCATTAGTATAAAAGTTTCTACATTTCAACAAAATATGAATCAAAAGAACGCAAACTTATATGTTAGATGAACAAGAGATGATACACCATCTGTTGATGCTTGGGTATTGCAAAAGTGTTGCATCATCTGATCCCTGTAAAAAAAAAAAAAGAATATGGGGTTAGATAACGTGCTTTCTCTTCTCATATATTCTTAGCTCTATGTTCTTAAATTTGCCGGATGCTTTAAGGTTAATGACAATAGAACTACAAAATTAAGATTGTTTATTCACTACAGATATTTCCAACATTAATATTACCATTATCATGGGCAGATGACTGTGTTTGGCTCATTATATTTCTTATATCTGAACTAGTCTGAGCAATTGGTGCCTCGTAAAATAAAAATTATTAATTATTTCAGTGATCAGGTGTAATTTTATGTTAAAATTAAGATTAATTTTAATAAATTGTTTTACCTTTTCCATAACTTTTTTCTGCTCATAATCACTAGCTGTCCTTAGGCGAGTTCTCTTATTATGTCCTCACTAGTCATAGTGAAAGCACCTTACATTTAAGCTTCTCTAGAAGGTTGAAGATTCACCATTTTCTTTCATTCTCTTAGTTTGAGGTCTGTCAATTGTCTTTATAGTTGTTGGTGGCTGCAAATTGTCATAAAGTATGAGTGGGCACTTTTTCTCATCAAGAGTTGGTTTAAATTGATGTTTGTAAGTCTCAATGAAAGCTGCCTTTTTAAGATATGGATGTATATAGTCTTCCACATGATACTTCTTTGAATATATGCAACGGAGGGCATGTTTACAAGAAAATCCAGAAATACACCATTCACCATAGTCACATTTCTTTCTCAACAGATCAAAAACAGTGATCTTTGTCACGTCTTCAAGTATCTCGAATGTCTCATTATGCCCAAAGATGACAGAGAGTGACTTTGCTTCTACTCTTCTCTCAATAATCTTCCTTATCACAACTTATGGAAGCTCACAATTCCATTCAAGGGCTGCCTCGTGCCTTTTATAAATCAACTGCATGGTTTTCCTTTGTATTTCCCCAGACATCTTTACAATTGGCAAACCTCTGAAATTGTTGATCCAATTGTTGAAGGATTCAATCATGTTATTAGTAACATGGTTGCATTTGGTGTGAGGGAGGAACAAACGATTTGCCTAACATGCAATGGGAATTTTCATCAACCATTCATAGCCATTCGGAGTTATAGTCTTTAGTTCTTCCATGTGGGAATTAAAGTCAGCAGCGTTAGAACTCCTACATGCTCTCCAGAACACTTTCTTCAGTAACAAGTTGGGGAAACTTTTTCTTAAAATTTGCATAAATGTATCTATAGTAGTACCTCTTTATTGATAAAGGGAACACTCTATCCAAGGCATTGAGGACATCCTTTTGTCTATCACTCATAAAGTATAAACCTTCACCACCATTACAACCTACTTGATCATATAGTTTCTCCATAAAATATTGTCATTACTCATTATTCTTAGACTCAACCACACATATAGCTAAAGGATAAATCCCATTATTTGCGTCAATGCTCACAGTTGTTAGGAGTACATTTTTATATAGTCATTTTAAGTGACAACTGTTACCCCAAATTAATGGCATACACCTTTAATTAAATCCCTTTTCTACTACTATCTATATATACACAAGAAGAACCTCTTAAATGTGGGAAATTGAGCACCACCAAGCCAATCCTTTCAAGACAGACAGTGGAATTAGGATTGAAATTTAATAAGGAATGCATATATCTAAAGAATTTACTGTAACTAGTCTTGTGGTCTTCACCGAGTAACTTAAGTGCTTTCCTTTTAGCTTTATATAGCATTTAATTGTTGCATTCAATTCTATAACTCTGCATCAAAACAACCACAATAACAGAAATTTTCAAGTTAGGATTCGCTTTGAATATATGCAAATATGTGGCTACTATCCAATCTAAAGTTGCCTCATAATTGTCATCAACTCCAGGACAGGTGTGCCATGGGCAGTAGGTCTTAATTTGGAACGACCTTCGGTTCTAATTAGGACTTGCATGGATTCTCCAAGTGCAATTTGGTGCTGCACACACACATGTTACTCTTATCTTCTCATTTTCAACCTCTTCAGTTTGAATCCATTCTTAATTGCGAACGCCTTCAAAACTTTTTTAAACTCCTACACATTGACAAACAATTGTCATGGTCTCAATACTATCTCATAGCCAACAGAACTAAACTCAAAACCACCAGCACTCTTTTCATATCTATTACAAGCTTGTTCTTAAAAAATATCATCATATAACTCATCTCTACTATCATCCCCAGATTTGTAGTCTTCAAGATCATCACAGTTGTTACCTTCATCTCTAAAAGCATAATCTAGATCAGAGCCATCAGCCTTATAATCATATTCAAATTCATCTAAAAATGCCTTAAAATAATTTTCCTTCTTTTCGTTTCCAATTTCCACATCATTATTCAATTGTTGTGTGCACTTATCTGCTAAGGTTTCATTTCATTCAAATTTAGGACCACCTCTGTTGTTGTTTCACTTGGTTGGACCATTGAAGAAAAATATGGTAAAAAGTCTTCATCAAGTGTGACCATAAATCTTGCCCAACTATACCCCTTTACTCTGAGTTGTTCAAATGCCTCTAGTAAGTCTTTATTAGTTAGTAATATTTGCTGCTTAGTCTGCCATGGAAACATCACTGGAACCCTTATCCCATTCGCATCCCTAATAGGGTGACCCCAACAAACATCCCTACTATCAACCTATATTTTATGCAGGCTATAGTGATCTAGAATAACAAGACCAACTGCAAAAACTTCACCATCTATCATTGCCTCAATGTCAAAGTATATTAAGCTCCATAAACAATGACAAAAGTAATTAGCCTTAATCAATGCCATTTACTTCATCAACAATCTTAAAAATAACTTCACATAAAAAAAATCAGAAAATGCATGAGCTATGACTTTATTCAGTTGATGAGTGAATTATTATTATTTGTGAATAATTATTAAAAAATATAAAAGATTACCTAAAACTAGATGTATGTTATAGTATGTGTTGGTGTAACAATCATTATGGATCAAATGATCAAGTTGATAAAGAGTAACACATTGTCAGTACTAGATTGATAACAGTGTATGTAGTTCCTAAATTAATGGGCAAAGTGCATAACAATGCGATGTGTATGTAAAACTGTAAAAAGATGCAAAGTGGAAGAAAGACAGTAGAACAAGGATGTTGAAATAGACTAAGATACATAGATACCCTATTTTAGAACAGGTTAAATCATAAAAGGATAAATTTATGAACAAACAATGCATGTCTTTATCTTCCCCCTGTACCCAAGTATCAATCGATTGAGAAACAAGTTTATTGTAACCTCTATAACTAATTTTTGATGAATATCTTAAGTACAACTTACAAAAGAGAGTAGCCAATCATCATTTTATTAGCATGACCTATAAACTATTACCGAAAACAAAAAATAAGAAAAAATTCACTAACCATTCTCGGTAGCAACAACTTTGCATTTCCAGCAACAAGTTTTTTTTTAATATGAAGAGCAGAGCAAGTCAAATTTAGTAGGCACTCAGATCCTCACTTTCTTATCTCTTAAAAAATCAAATGTTTTTTGTATTTTACCCAAAATTTTATAGTGATTTTCAACTTATTTCGATAACTATTTCAAATTTTTAGAACACTATACAGTCTTCTCAATTAATTGAAGCACAACCTAGCATCCTATTGAACAAAATGCAAGACGAAAATTAACCCAAAATTAAGCTTCAAGTTTCGATGGAAATACACACCTTATGCTCTTTAATGATTGACTGCTTAAATGTCGGCCACCGACATAATTTACTTCTTAACATGCTTAATCTCAGAGAGGTTATTTCTCACTATATCACAAGTTCATTTGAGCTGAATCAAGTGGGTATTATATATTTTAAAGTGAAGTCGATGAGAAGAAGTGGAGATGGGTTGCTCCCCCCTTAGTTTTCACATGGTTCCATGCTTTGTATTCAAAGTGCATAGTGATTTTTCAATTACTCACTGTGCATTCTGGTGCATAGTGACTTGTTTAATCGGTCAATAAATTCTTTATAGTTTAAAAAATTTAAATGATTGCAATTACATTTCTACCCTTAACTACCAAACGGCACTCTAGCACTTATATACCTTCAAAGGTGCTATATGTG
>NW_006261964.1:26038227-26098244 GCF_000493195.1 Citrus x clementina | reverse complement strand
GAGCATGAAGCCTGAATCTGCTTTGTTTAATGCTAAAACCGCTACTACCTGTTACATCCTAATATAGTTGATATGCTAATTACAAATAAGTTGTCAAACTAGTTAGGGCCCAAATATTAGAGCCATTGAAATTAGTTCATTACTCCAAATATAATTAGAGTCAGGCATAATTGCAAGCACAAGCGGACCCACTCAGGGCCTTGAAATAGCTTTAAATGAAAATTGTAAGCCCCTTGTGTGTTTTCAAATTTTAAAGTGTGAAACTGTTAAGATCCAACAAAATTCCTTGACATCCCCAATTTCAAATATGCTTTAGTAAAGAGGCCTCTTTATAGTTTAAACTACACCTCTGTATGATTGTCTGATCGATCATTGCCGGTATTCATTTTTTCAGTAAAGTTCCATTATTGATTTAAAATAAGACAGCTTTTTCCCTAATGCTTTGATATGTTGAAAAACTTTCGGTCCCAAATATTTAAATTTAAAACTGATAAAAAACAAAAAGAAAGAAATATAGTTAAATAAAAATTGAGATTTGTAGTTAATCAAATATTTGATAATTATTCATAAATACTACTGAAAATATTTTGTACAAAGATTCTCATTTCCGTGTTCGGAATGAGGAGAAAATAAAATGATTATTTGTGGAATTAAAAAAAAAAAAAGAAGAGTGTACTTAGAAATCATAAATGTGCATCTAGTAGAGGTTTATAAAGATTTTGGAGGGCTGCTAGTAGTCTCACTCTTTAGTAAAATATTTTCACAGTTTATTCTAAAACAATTATTTTATATTCTATTTTTGGTTTTAAAATTTAGTGCTTATGGCTCTTTTTCTCAATTCTTTTCTTATATCCTCTATAGATCTACTGCATTCAAGATGATTAAGAAACTCATCCGGAAAATTATTATGAAATTAAATCAAAATGTTTTTTTTAATAAACAAAAATAAAAAATTTTACTCATCATTTTTTTAATTGTTAATGATGATTATGCTGTACTGACAAATAAAATAATAAACCAGTCTGAGGATAATCAAAATATATCAAACCCAATGTTATGCAGTAAGATTTGCAGATTATTCACAAGTAATTTTTTTTTCTTATCAACCATTTTTTCTTCTAAGTTATGAAAACTAGTGAAATAACGAATACTTAGAGAAGATAATTTATAGCAAGCCCCCTCTGGCTTAAATTCCTGGGTCCGCCACTGGTTGCTAGTAAATATGATAAAAACCGTAGATATTATGCTTATAAACGTGGAATAGATTAACATTTAAAAGAGCACTAAACGGTGAGAATCGATTTAAATTCTCTAATATTTTTTATGGACTTATAACTCGTGATTTTTTTTTTAAAAAAAAAAATCGGTCGATGAATCAAAAGGGATGTTCAAACACATCCATAATTTTTCCGTTTCTGTTATTTCCCATTATTACAGTTATTTCTGTTATTCCAGTCATTAATTTCATTACTTGTATCCTATTTTTAAATAGTCCAAGTTAGATATTTTGTTTTCCGATCATTTCCTTGCACATCGCTCGGATAAAACACCAGTCTCAAGCTAAATATAGACAGCAATGCTTGGTGGCAAAGAAGTACCAAAGCCTATATAAACTCTCTCATTATTAGAAGTTTTGGTAATTAATTTTAAATCAGTATAATAAAGTAATAATGGCAGCGGCAAAGAGCGCTGTGATTTCCTTGACAATCATGGCTCTCTTTGGAGCCTCCGTGGCAGCTACTACTTATACCGTTGGTGACAATGCCGGCTGGACGACACAAGGCAAAGTTGATTACTATTCATGGGTAGATGGAAAAGAATTCAAAGTTGGTGATACCCTCGGTGAGTTTGTGATTTGGTCCGCTACTTTTTTTTTTGTGGGGGGGGGGAGGTCGCTTAAACTCCGAAAGAACGAAAAATTTTATTTGCAAAATGAAAAATCTAAGCGCAACTATTTAGCAGGGACGTAACAATCCATACCTTCAAAATATATATGGCACTAAAGCATAAGAAGAAAATTAACAAAATTCGCATCTTGGAAAATCCTTTGCATCGCTATAGAGGAGAGATTTTATCTCAAACAGAGGACAATTCCACTGGGTACAGGCTCTACAGCAAAGACCTACGATAGCTAGCATATCTCCTGACCCATTCTTTCATCTCTTCTTCTTAATAGGTGAAAAATATAGAATAATTGAGCAGATTTCAACCGAAACAGATATACTGCATGAATCTTTTGGGTAATTATTACAAATACATAGACTGACAGAGTAATATATGCTCAAACCCTAAGTACTAAAGGCGCACGTACGTACACAATCTGTTATTTATAAGTCTAGTGATTGAGTAATTTCTTATATATTGAATTGTGGAGAACCGAGAAGATTATACAACTACACACTTAATTGCAAAATCATGCATCTCCTAATTGCATGGCTTAATTAATGCAGTTTTCAAGTATAACAACGCCATGCACGACGTGCATGAAGTGACTGAGGCAGATTACGTTGCATGCAATGCAAAAGCTCGATAAAACATCACATCTCAGGCTCTGACGCCATCACTCTCAATGCGCCCGGTATCTATTACTTCATTTGCGGAATACCAGGTCATTGCCAAGCCAGCCAGAGACTTAGGAATGAAGTTGAGTCCGATGGAAGCCCCGGCGCTAGTCCATCTGCAGCTCCTGGCCAAAGTCCTACTACTTCTTCCACCTCCACTGGAGGTTCGGCATCTACTGTGCCACCCGGAGGCGGCTCAGGTTCTACGCCGCCATCCTCGAGCAGTGCTCTTCTACCATATTCTCTCCATACTTTTGAGGTGATGTTGTCCAATTACTGGAACCCAAACACGTTATGTCCAATGTTTCAGGTTTTATTATTTCACAGAGGGTGGGGGAGTCGGGTTCGGATTTGATCACAGGGAATTCTGACTCGATAGGCTGGAGAAAAGAGAGATTTGGGTCGTCTAAGGAGGTAAAGTCTCCGAGAAGAAAACTGGCGAATGAATTCCAGGATGGATAATTCTTCTTCCAATGTTGTCATGTTGGACATATGAATGAGAATGGAACTGAAATGAAGAGAACGAGTGTGTTGAGTGAGTTTATTAAGCAGCGGCACAAGGCAAGGTGACGGCTTTTATGGCTCATGGGGCTCACTCTTTGCTAATGTGGGGACTAGCGACTAGCCCAGTATTTAATAATTAATTGTGCATTGGCCCCGCTTACTAATGTACAGAAAATGACTCAGTACACGGTTTTTATCCCACTGTTGTGGAGTCTGTTTGGGGGTAATACTTCTACAAGACCAACCATGATCAGCAGATGTCTGGTAGCAAGACGTGCATCGTTGCCCGAGAATCAAGGCACGGAGTCCACCTAGCCACAACTACGGTAATAACGCACCCACTTCAGAGTGTTGAGAGAGGTGATGGACGTGGATTGCAGGAAGGGCCGAATTTAAAGAAAGGCTATAAAAAGGTAACCAACGAAGGTAAAGGGGTTAGACTTTTTTAGATTAGAACATAAGAAAAGAGTTTTCTATTGAGAGATTAGAAAAAGAGTCATAATATTAGTGGCCGTGTTTCCCAAAAAGGCAAAGCCTACGTTTCTGACTTGAGCATCAGAGGGTTTAGCCAGGAAAACACCCGGCGTGCTCTGACCTATCTCTGTGTACGCAGATATTTGCGGAGAGGAAGTCTTAAGAAGAGAGATCCTGGTCGTGGACGAGCAGAAAACCAGGATCTCGCATCAACAGAGTCTACTGGAAAACGTTGACAGATCACAATTGATACTAATAGACTGGACAGAGGTAGTGCTTGAATAAAACAGCACAAATTGCTCGCTGCACACCAACAGTCAGCAGCAACTTGCACAAGTATCAAATGAATTTGGGCTTTGTCCGTCTTATCCACTAAATTAAGGTACAATCAATTTCCTTGTCCCACCAAGGCAGGGCTCAGTTGTAAATTTGGAATTCTACTACATAGGACAAAACACAATTTGTGATTTTAATTAAAGTCAGTACTTCTTGTTACTTTGATTCCGTCTCCAAAGCATATTTAATCTTATTACATGAAATATCTCCAAAGTTCATTGCATCAAAGAGCTACCGAGCTTTTATTCTCTGAATTTTTCAAGAAGAAATATTCTGCTTCCATTTATCGCGACATCAATTATCTAATAATAAGTACCAGACTTATTATTAGATACCGTTTGGGATTTTTTTTTTCCTTTTCTCTTTAATTGATAAATGTAATAAAATGGGTGGGCTTGGATTGGTTTTAGTTGGGTTTAAGATTAATCTAAACCAAACCAAACATATTTGAATTTAACCCAAAGTCTTTATAACCCAACCCAAATCAAATTATTTTAATATGGTTTGAGTTTGGGTTGACATAGGACATGTTTGGATTGCATTATAGTCTAAAAATAATTCAATAGCGCATTTGATAAATTTAAATTATTAAAGAATTTCTTTCCAAATAAAATTCAAGTTATGATTGAAAATTACTCATCTATGTTTGTAGAAATGACCAAATTGATACTTATGTCTTTTTCAATTTTGAGGTAAAACTTAATTGTTATTTTAAAATTGTTTAATGCAAAAATTATTGAATTTTTATTTTCTATTTATAACCTACAAAAAAAATTAATTAATAATTAATTTTACAATCAATGCTATTTCTTGATTAATTATTAAAAAAATTGATTTAAGCCACCGGCGTGATTGTTGCTTCACTGGTGCCATCGTTGTCGATGTCGGCGGTAGAGCTAGCAAAATTTGACACGATCCAATTACTCGACACGAACACGGCATGAATAAATGAGTATGGGTCATCGAATTTAACACGATTATTAAATAGGTTAGGTCCGGGTCGACACGATTTTTTTCCGTGTCAGGTTAGGGTTAAAATTCTTGACCCATTTACCCGATCAATGACCCGATTATATTTTCTATTTTAAAATAATTTATAGGTTCTTGTGGTCAAAACTCAAATATTAGGGATGATTTTCTCTTTTATTTTTATTCTTTGAAATGAAAAATATAAACAAAGTGTTTTATTTATAAAATTTTATATACATATAGAACTTCAATAGTGTAAATGTGTAAAATATTAGTAGACATATAGATTTTATAATATTGATATATATTATTTACATATATATAATTAAAACTTCAATAGTGTAAATGTATAATATTTTGTTATATATGTATATTTTATAATATCAATAAATTATGTATGTATGTATGTACATACGTATGTATGGCAATGTGTAAATATTTGGTGTAACTTTTGTTTAATATATAGATATTAAGCGGGTTATTGGGTAACCAGATTATTTTTTCGTGTCGGGTTTGGATCACAATATTTTGACACGATTATTAAATGGGTCAGGTTTGGATCGACCTAAATTTGACACGACATGAACACGATTCAATGACCCGTTTTGCCAGCTCTAGTCGGCGGCAAATGAACCATGATGAAGGCAAATTTGGTATCATCTAAATCAGAATTTTTTGGTCTATGTTACAGTAAGACATTCAATGCTTATACAGGGACTTTTGGCACTTAACAGTTAACAGTCTTTCCTACAAAAATTGAAATGGATTGAACCCAACCCAAACTAAATAAATTTTCAACCAGTCCAAACTAACCCAAATACCTAATTTGGTTTGGGTTTAATTTGGATGTGGGTTATGAGTTTTTTACCCACCCATTTATGCTTGTACTTACTGAGATTTGACACGAATATGTTAAATTACTTGTACAAAATGCAGCGTCACGCGAGGTAAAATTTTCTCCCTTTATTTTTCAACTTTTTATTTTGGGTGGTGTTTGGTTTGAAGAAGAGAAGGAAATGAGAGGAGAAGAAAGTGGAAGAAATTAGGGAAGATTGAAACTATTTTCTAATGTTTGATTTGTTACAAAACTATACAAACAAAGGAAATGCCTTATTTTTCATTTGGACTATTTCACACTTTAGTTTTGTTACTTAGAATATAATTATATTTTAAATAATATAATTAAACTGGAAAACACTTATTGAAACTCAGACCAATAGGAAGGTTAAGAAGCTCAAAACTGACAATGGATTAGAATTCTGGAAAAGGAGGTTTGAAGAATTTTGCAGCAAGCATGGAATCATGAGGCACAAAACAGTAAGATATACACCTCAGCAAAATGGATTAGCTGAGAGGATGAACAGAACCTTAGTTGACAAAGTGAGGTGTATGCTCATTCACTCTAAGATACCTGTGTCCCTGTGGGCTGAGGCTCTGTCAATAGCTTGCCACATTGTGAACAGAAGCCCTTCAACTGGAATTAACTTCAAGACACCATATGAACTTTGGTATGGTAAACCAGCAGATTACTCCAGTTTGAAGATCTTTGGCTGTTCAGCATATGCTCACATCAAGCAAGGCAAATTAGAACCCAGGGCATTGAAGTGTGTATTTCTTGGTTACCCTGAAGGGGCAAAAGGGTTTAAACTATGGTGCACATACATGAAGCCACCAAAAGCAATCATAAGCAGAGATGTGGTATTTAATGAAGCTGAGATGCTTCAACACTCAGTATCCTTAAAAACTACAAATGCAGAACTAAAAGATAAAGATGAGAGATCTTATCTTGAGGTGGAGCTGACAAACTCAAACCAGAAACAAAAATCAAGATCAGAGGCTGGAGACATAACAGACATGGAAATACATGACACTGAGAATGAAACAGCAAGTGATCAAGGGAGATGTGAAGATTATCAGTTAGTGAGGGACAGAGAAAAGAGAGTGATAAGACCTTTTAGAAGATATGCATATGCAGATCTAATTGCATTTGCATTAACAGCAGAACATGAAATAGCAACATATGAACCTAGAACATACTCAGAAGCTATTAGCAGTGATAAGCCAGAAGAATGGATCAAGGCTATGGATAAGGAAATGATGTCTTTGAAAAAGAATCACACCTGGAATCTCATTGAAAGACCATCAAACAAGAGGGTAGCAGGATGCAAATAGATTTACAGAATCAAGGAGGGAATTCCAGATGTTGAGCCACAAAGATACAAAGCCAGGTTGGTTGCAAAAGGCTTCACTCAGAAAGAGGGGGTTGACTTTACAGAAGTTTTCTCCCCTGTGGTAAGACATGCTTCTCTAAGGACCCTATTATCTCTAGTGGCTGTGCAAGACATGCATCTTGAACAGATGGATGTGAAGACTGTCTTCCTGCATGGTGAAATAGATGAGATGATAGTGATGTCACAACCTGAAGGGTATGAAGATCCAGAAAAGGCTGATCATGTATGTCATCTAAGGAAATCACTGTATGGATTAAAACAGTCTCCAAGACTGTGGTATCTAAGGTTTGACAGGTTTATGTCAGATCATGGTTTTCAAAGGAGCAGCTTTGACTGCTGTGTTTACTTTAAAACTATAGAAGGTGGTGATAAGATCTACCTGCCGCTCTATGTAGACGACATGTTAATAGCTTGTAAGGAGATGGAGTTCATAAATGAACTGAAGCAGCAGCTGAGCAATATATTTGAGATGAAGGATCTAGGTGCTGCAAAGAAGATCCTTCGAGTTCAGCTAAAGAGAGACATGAAGAGTGGTATCCTAAGCCTAACACAGCACAAATACATCAGGAAAGTACTTGAAAAGTTCAATATGGATAAATGTAAACCAGTACAGACACCACTGCCCTCTCATTTCAGACTGTCCTACCAACAGTGTCCAAACTCTGATGCTGAGAAGGCTGAAATGAATAAATTTCCATATTCAAGTGTTGTTGGATGTTTAATGTATGCAATGGTCCTGACTAGGCCTGATCTCTCTCATGTAGTGAGTGTGGTAAGCAGGTATATGGCTAACCCAGGGAAAGATCATTGGAGGGCTGTTGTGTGGATCTTAAGATACCTTGCTGGTACAACTGGTTATGGTTTGATCTATGGAGCTGAGAAATATGCAGAGGTTAGTGTGGAAGGTTATGTAGATTCAGATTATGCTAGAGATCTGGATAAAAGAAGGTCCTTAACAGGCTTTGTGTTCATGCTTAATGGCTGCACCATAAACTGGAAGGCTTCACTACAGAGTATTGTTGCTCTATCAACAACTGAGGCAGAATACACAGCAGTTGCAGAGGCAATCAAAGAAGCTATCTGGCTCAGAGGGATGGTGACAGAACTGGGATTTGAACAAAAACAAATCACAGTTCATTGTGACAGCCAAAGTGCTATATGTCTAAGTAAGAACCAGATTCACCACGAAAAGACCAAGCATATTGATATCAAGCTTCACGTTGTCATATTGGAAATATCAAAGGGTGTGATTAAGATGGCTAAAAGACACACTGATAGCAACATTGCTGACATGCTTACCAAAGCTGTACCAGGAGCTAAGTTTGAGTTCTGCATGAACTCAGTTGGCATCTGCAGGATATAGACTGCAGGAAAGAAGTGGAAAGGTGAACCTGAGGAATGGATTATTTGAGCTCAAAGTGGAGAATGTTGAATATGAACTGCAAATTAGTTTATAGTCAAGTGCGACAAGTCGGTTGAAGATTTTTCAACACCGTGACATGTCGGTTGACAGTCCTGAGATAGCTATATGACAAGGATACCGTGTCATCTGTTTATACAAGGAAGGCATGTGGTTTGCACGTGATTCACTTAACCAAAACGGCTGCCTGAACTGTCGTTTTGTCACTTAGAATAACAGAGATGAAGACACGTGTAATGAAGGCTTATCAGAAGTCTGTTAAGCCGTTAATTAGCGCGGGAAGCTGCTGCTCTTCATCACTTAACACAGGGGAACTTGCTGGTGAAATAGTTAATTACTTAGAATATAATTATGAACACATGGGAACTTTCATATAATTATATTTTAAATAATATAATTATATTTGTAATTATATCTATTTAAAAAGTTTATTAACATAATTTTAGTCTATAATTAATCTAACTTAATTTGTTTCTAAATAAATTTGACATAATACAAATAATTTCTTAACCAATATATTATAATTTTAAAAATTTTGCTTGACAAACTTCAAAAAAAAAAAAAAAGAGTCGCTGCTGCCGCCATTGGAGCCACTACATGTCGCCATCGGCCACCACTGTAGCATGTCATTCCAGCTCGAGAATTATATGAAAATTATAAGAAATTAATGATCTATAGATTGAAGCAATTTATTTGACCAATATACTTGATGTTTGTCCAGATATGAGAAAGTTAGAAAGTTTTTAAAATTTTTTAATTGGATTTGAAGAAAACAAATTCATTTTTTCACCTCTATGAGAATATAATGACGTTGCTCGTTGGCTGGTTAGTCCAACGATACCGCATGACGTCCCATGCGGCAATATCGATGGCAGCAGTGCGGTCCGACAACTATTAAATTTATTTTTCTATTTTTGTAAATTAATCAAATAAATAAAGTGATTTTATTAAATCATTACTTTAACTTTTATTAATATATATAAAGTTATTCATCTACAATATTAAATTGATAAAATAAAATTGTAAATAATAATTATTTGATAATTTTAAACAAAGTTAACAAAAGATTTGAAGGGATAATTTTAGATGTTTTAGCTTCTAGAGGAATTTAAATTTATCACTTTTTGATGTGGAATCTAAATTCTACATTATAATGTATATTAAATTGTAATGAAAATTAAATTCTTATAAATTATGGTTAACCAAACAACGAAAACAAGAACGGAACTTAAATTACTTTCCTTTCCCCTTCCTCTCCTTTCAACCAAACACCACTCTAAGTCTTTTATATATTTTGTAATACTTTATTACCTCTAATGTTAAATTTTCACCCAAAAAAAAAAAAAAAGCTCAATCCTACCACAAAACAACTATTTGATTTTGCTAAAATTCTACTCCAAACAACTATATATTTTTTTATAAAATTTTACTTTATTAAGACAATTCAATGTATAAACCCTTAATTCTAAGTAAGTTAATTAAATTATTTCACCAACCAGTAAATGAATACCACATCATATATAATCAAATTTTAAAATGTATAACACCACTGTACTCTTAACGAAATAATTACTTCTTTTTACAGCCATTGGAGGTAAAATTATCCTATCTTTTCAACCTGAAAATTAATGTAATCTACTGTAAAAATAATTAGGTTTTAACAAATTAACGTTGTCCCCGGAAAATCAAATTAGTGTTCCCGTAGAAACGTTTCTGGGGACTAATTAGAGAAAGCTCAGTAGCATATGATCAAGAAACTAGCTATGGCTCATAACTTCTCAACTTGTTCTGGTTAACGGAATTGATTGGAAAAGTCATGCATCAATACACAAATTATCTTTTGTTTTAAACGTGATTGAAACAAAGACAGAGAAATCATGAAGGAGGAAATTAAAGTTGAGAAGAACCAGTCTTATAATTAAATATAGTGAATTGGCCAATATCAAATATAAGAAAAATCAATGAAAAAGATTGGCATCAACATTGAACAATATAAAAGAACCTGTCTTATAATTAATATAGTGAATTGGCCAATATCAAATATAAGAAAAATCAATGAAAAAGATTGGCATCAACATTGAACATTATAAAAGAACCAGTCTTATAATTAAATATAGTGAATTGGCCAATATCAAATATAAGAAAAATCAATGAAAAAGATTGGCATCAACATTGAACATTATAAAAGATTCTCAGTTTGAAGAGAATAACAAAGACAAATCAAACGTGAAGATTGAAAAAAAAAACAACTTAAAAATAAAAAGACAATACATTGTGAAATGTATCGAACGGAAACAAAGTTTCTAATGAAAAGGTTTAATGAGGAGTGTTTTCATATTTATTTTTAAAAATTAAAAATGTGTTAATATTAAAATTTAAGTTTTAAATTTTATTAAATAGATGCACAAAATATAAGAGTTTTGAAAGTATATTAAAGTAGAGTAGTGATCACGTGAGTGATGTTGCTCATATGATCACAATAAAAGAAAATTAATATTATAGGACTAAATAAAACTTAACCACCTAATATATTATTCCACGACTACTATTAGTTTTTATTCACGGAATTTGCAGTTCATATATCTGTGTTATTTTACTACCATAGTCCATGTTTTGTGACTATTTTTTTAAGTCACCGAATGTTTCATTAAATAACGAATCAGCGATTAGTCACAAAAACCAGACCAATTAATTGGATTTTATGCGATCATTTTTTTTAGTGAGTAAAAGACTTCAACGACTATGATTTTAATCACTAAACGTCTAAAACAACCATTTGAAAACTAAAAGTGATAGTCACAGAGTATAGTTAAAATGGGAAATATAATTACTATATGGGAAATATAATTCTTTTCTTTTTTTAAGTTCTTAATTATATGTGACTAACATTTCTGGTTGCAATAAATGAAGTTTTTTTCATCTGGAAATGAGTAGCTAAGTGTTCTAGCCACTGATTTACTTAGGAATAAAGACAGAATTTGGTGGAGGGAAATTACCAAGCCTTTGAATTTTTATAAGTAATTAGAAAAAGAAATTCAAGATAGCCAATTTTTTTTTGCTGTATGAGACCCCAATTAAAGCAGGCAAATTCCACTCGAACTTTAAAAGTTAGTGTGTGTATATAGGTTTGATTAACTTAAAAATTTGACCTAAAACAACTTACACAAATTCATAAACATTGTACTTCCAGACATCAAGCGTGTAATCAAAATTCAGTTACTTTTTGTCTTGCATTAATTTCATTGACCAATATATATTTCTTAAATGAATAATATTAATTATCAGTAATGTTATGTTCATTGAACTGGGATACATAGTTTGTATTTTAGTTATTGTACCACTAATCATTTATTGTCTCATAAATGATAATAAATAAATTTATTATTAATTATTTACATACTATTCTTACAACTTAATCAATGAACGACATATAATATGCCGCATAAAATATCAGAGTAACTGAAATATAAACTTTGTATTTCTTGGTCGAATTGAGTATCCGTGGCATTAAATGTAAATGACTAATTACTACAAAGATCAAACTTATATTTAAAGGAGAGATTTAACATTAACTAATACCAAATATTGGCGTTCAATTACAACCTATGAAATACTCAACATAGATAAAACCACAGAATCATACGATTCATACGGTTCGTATAAGCCTTTCGAGGCTAATGCATGTGTAGGCTTGAAGACATCATTATTAAGAGGCGACTAATAATAATATAATATAAAATACTGCTACTCATGCAACTGGGTAGGAAGGTTTAGTGGCAATGCCACAGAGACCTTCAGGTGCATCAACATCTCAGAGAATCCTCATGTAGCCAGCCTCACCCCATTTCTCCCCCCATGAATTCTTAATTAACCAATACTTCATTCCATCTTCAGTTGCCCCAAATCCAACGATAGCAACAGCATGAGAACACTGAGTTCCACATCCTCGGTTAAAAATACCGCCTTTGTAGCTCTGGAAGTCTGGTCCACTTCCTTCAATGCAAATTGATACTGGCTGCATGGCTACAGCTTGGAGTAAAGCCTGCTCATCATTGGGTTTTACATCTTCAAAGTTACTCATTTTAGCAGCTACCTTGACCTGTGCGTCTTTACAAGTTCCTTGGACTTGGTTGTATGGATAATCCGCTTCTGTGGCAATACCCTGGTTTTTTATAATATATTTAAAGGCATTGTCCATCCAACCGTCATTGCATCCATGGTTACCATCTATTGAGCAGTCTAGTATTTGCTGCTTCGAAAGTGGAATAAGATTACCACTACTAATCTCAGTGACCCCTTCCACCGCCGCCACAGCTGAAAATGCCCAACAGTCTCCTGCATCGTACATATTAAGGAAAAAAAAAAGGCTTGATTAAGTTACATGAAACATGCCCCAGCAGGGGTTTGGCAGACGGTTGTCAAGCTGTTTTTATTAATTAGCTGATGGTCAACTGAGTTTGAGTTCTGAAAGAGGTTGGAGGCTAAATAATCTATTATAGTTACTTCATAAATATTTAGTATACGATTTACTTACCACATTGACCTTGGTTCTTAATAGGAGTGACAGCTCCTTTCTCTCTCCAGTCCATGCTAGTTGGAACGTCAGTCAGGTTTTGATACTTGAAGGATGCTGTTGTGGATTGCCGTGATGAAGATGACTGGCTTGGCACCCTGTATCCTGTATATGAAGCACGAAACTCCTCATTAGTTAAGTCTGAAAATTCATTGGTGCCTAACTTGTACGTCCGATTCGCCTCCTCATTGGCTTTCTCAATGTATTCAAGGTTTTCTTTGAATATCTTAAACCGCATTTCCTTCTCCAGGTCGTCCTTGTAAGTGCGCCCATGCTCAGCCATCCATTTTTCATGCTTCTCAACAATGGATGGTTCATGCAGCGACCGGCCGGCGACCGACACCATTTTAGATGAATAAGTCACCAGAATGATCATGGACAGGGCAATGATATCAAAGCTTTTCTCCATAATAATTGGTAGGTATTTGCAAGTTGAACAAGGTTGTTTTTTTTTTTTTTTCCTTCAAATTATAGAGGCTAGCTAGCCAGCTGGGGGTGAGTTGTGAATACTTGAAGCACGCATTGCAGCTCTATATATAGTACTTGTAGATAGTGGATTTGTGCTCTCAACATGGGTCGCGTACAATATTTGCCTAATGCATGAGACGTATGCGTTGCGTTAGTCGTGAGTCGCGTACTTCGTGCTTATGAGGCTTGCTAGCAATGACTTGACTAGCTTTTAGAAAATATAAAAACATATTAAAAATATTTTTTTATTGAAAATTGAGATTTTTTTTAAATAAGTAACACAATTATAGCACGATAATAAATGGATCGGCTAGGGTTAGGATTCTTTACACAATTAATAAATGAGTTAGGCTTGGGTTAGCTCAAATTTGATGACACAACATGAACACAATCCATTAACTCGAATTGCCGCCTCTACTGTTGTCCATGTGCGATGTTAACAAGAGAGAAAAAAGAACAAAAATATTTATTTTTAGTTTATTTTTAATAAAGAAATATTTAAATTATTTTCAAACCAAGGAAGTGTTTAGATTTTTTAGATTGGACTAGTTTTTCTACCCTCCTTTTTTTTTAATAGTTTTTCATATCCTAATACATGTTTTGTAGTTGACAAGTTTTTCAAATATAAATAACGAGAAAATAAACAAACACAATCTTTTTTTAGATTATTCAAGCCATAAATCAATAAAAATAAAAATAAATTAAATTTTACAAAATAAGAACAATAATAATTAAAAATAGAAAAATAGAATGATATCACCGATAGAATACTAAAAGTAATCTCTGACAATCTTATGTTAACAATTTTTATTGAGTAATTTTTTAAAAGGGAAAGTATTGATTTTTTTTGGGGGGGGGGGGGGGGGAATAGTAGCAAAATAAAGAAGTAAAAATTTAAAATAATGATTATACCATAAAAATATATCTTATTTTTAAGATGAAGATTATCAAATAAGATAGATAATTATGAATAGGAGTAATAATAGGGTAAAGCCTAAATATTAGTTTTCCCATAATATAGGGCAAAATTATGTTGGCACATAGGTTTGTTACCCCTTTTTTGTCTTTTTCTAAGTCAACTATAATGGAGTCTTGATATTTGTTATAAAAACAAAAAAGCCAAGGACTTTTAAATTTTGACACATTGCTCTTTCACCTACAAATTTTCAATTACAGTGATGCCTCTAGAAGCCAAGACCTATGTCACAAGCACCTTTTGAATATATCAGCATGAACACAATACTCCAACATCACAAAATTGTCAAATTTGGACAATACAAAAGTCCTTGTTCAAGCAAACAAAAATGATTTTGCAGATTTTTAAACTAACACTTTGTTATTATTAATAAACTAATATATTTTTATTACGAATTCAAATAATTGAGAGTATGTTAAATAAATGTTTTGTTTCAAAAAAATAATAAAACATTAACTACATAGAATATGAAATTAAATTCATTTTCATATTTTGTACATTCCATCTACTTGAGATAGTAAAACCTCTTGTTCTAAAAAAAATGGATACAGAGTTTGAACCCTACCTAAATGGGTGAGAGAAAATTGATTATAGTTATGACAAATTAAAAAAAGTTGTATTTATATTTATCGTCAATTATGGTTAGTAAATAATAAATATAGTTTAACCATATATTAAATTAATTCATTCATTAATTAGTAAGAAAATTAATTAATTTAAATACATATATTTTATAAATGTAAAAATAAGTCATTTAACTCGAAATCTAGTTTAATAGTGTAAAAAATTTAAAATATTATGGATTTATATGTCAAAATTTAAACCATAGGATCAAGCAACCAATGATGCAGAGGATGGAGGGATGAGATTAATGGAAACCTCATTCGATTTGCAAATAAGATATGCATGTTCAACAAAAGAGCTAGTTTGAAGATTTTGGAATCAAATGACAAGCCAAATAAGCTATATTGTTGTTGTACGGACAGTAAACATGGTTGTGGTTATTTCAAGTTCTAGATGCCATCCTTAAATGACTTCAATCGATGTAAAATATTTAAAGGTGTAGGAACATGTCATGCAAATTATGAGCTGCTACTGATTATGTAAAAAAATTGAAGGAATCGAAATCACTCATGCAAGATACACGTAACAATGAGGGCAAATGCAGTGGTATTAAGATAATTTTGTTCTTGAACTTTTTTTCATTTTTATTGCTGTACTTTTAATAATGGGTGTAGTTATATTTGCAACATAAGCATTATGTAACCAATGCATGTACTTGTATCTAAAGTACCTAATGAACAAGTACTGCCAGGAATATGAATCAATTGACCTTTTTGTAACTTGTTGTGTATGAATGCAAAGAATTTCAGCTTATTATGACTTGTGTGTATGACTGTTTAGAGGAAAACAATCAATTACAAATTGTGTTTTATTAGCTCATTGTCCAGACTAAGCCTCCATTATGTGAATCACTTGAATTTCATCTCAACATCAATAGATTATTGAAATAATAAGTGTTGAGTATAAATACTAATGCTATTGGTGTCAATGTGCAAGTGTACACAACAAGTAATAAAGTGATGAGTATTCGAGATCGTCTCCACAAAGATTGATGTTATCAAATTTGCTACATCAATATTAATAGTGCAGATTTTGTTCTAAATTAAGATAAAACAATTAATGAAATTAATATACTAATTAAAATAAAACGCAATAATTTAAATGCAACAAAGTAAATTATCACATCAAGCTCAAGGATAAAACTAATGGGAATATAGAGTAGTTGAGTGAATAAACTCTCCTAATGGTTTTGACTATTTTCTAATAGTTGGCTCGGTTGCTGCAGTATTTGCTACAGCACTGGGCATAAGCCTTATGCATCCTCAGCCGTCGCATGTTGGATATCTTATATCTATATGCTACCTAACAGTGATCAATTGTTATGCCAACATAAGATATAACATTACACGCTTAGGTTCTATTTATCCTACAAGGTGAATCCCTGTGTCTAGTTCATCACTAATTTTAGATTAAGTATGACCTTTTGGGATAAGTTAAACTCAATCCAGGAAACTCAATCTAAAACCAAGTATTACTCTGATATGTTCCACTGAGATATGCCCTTTTGCGGCTCTCTCCTAACTTGTATCATTAAATGGGTGATCAACCGAAATAATAAATAAACATAAATAATATCAAAACAAACTGCTACAGCAAACATGCAGCAACACATATATTTAGTCAATAAACCATCAATATTGTTTATCACTCAACCACAAATAAATTTAGTTCATGATTTGTAAAAGAAAATTAAATAACAAAGTTTCAGCCATGAAACACATCCCCATGAATAAATAGAAAACACGAAAATAAGAGAATGATAAGAAGGATTGCGCTCCCAATTGATCTCTGTAATTTTTCCTCTTGTGCAGCCCTTAATCTCTCTCTTGAATCTTATTTTTCTTTTGTTTCTTTGCGTTTTTCTCCTTGGGTGACGGCCCTCTCTATTCCTTATGATGTGCGCTCCTTTTATAGTTGAAAATTAGGGTAAACGGAAGTCTAGGACGCGCATAAGTTAGATTAGGAAACTGCAGATCGCAATTCTGCAATTGTCCCGCGCAGAATTTTCTTTATCGTTGTTTCAGGATTGCTACAGCAACTGCACTGTTCCAGGTTTGTTTCAATTCTTTTGTGGCCATATTCTTCCTCATTTTTCCAAGCCTATTGCATAGCATTCCTTCCATGAATTATAAGCTTGTGGAAACCTACAATTATGTACACAATTTGAGCACAAATTACTTTAAATCGAGCAAAACTTATTAAGACTAACTAAAATGATTATTTATACAAAATGTAACAAAAATACAATAGAAACACATCATTTACTCTCTAAGTGATCTTGATTTAAAGCCTAGAATTGCCATAATAACTCTCATTTCATAGAGTTATTAATAAGCAATAACAAAATCCATTCCTAATGTATGATCAGAGACTTGTGAAACCAAATCCATGTAAAATAAGTTCCAATCAATTGTTTACTGGGTAGTCAATTTCAGTCAAAAAAGTCTCCGACTATTTAAACCAAAGAAGCAATTATAAAGCACAATTGCATATTTGACAAACCAAGACACTTCAAAATAAACTATTGTTTCACCAGCTCACTGTCCAAACTAAGCCTCTATTCTATGAATCAATTGAACTTCATCTCAACATCAGCAGATTATTAAAATAATAAGAAACAACAATAGAATCCATTCTTAATGTATGAGCAGAAACAATAGGCAACAACAATAAATTTAAATCAAACTATAATATAATTGGCATTCTAGCAAAAATTGACTTTGAACATTCATTTTCTTAGATTATAACACACCCAACCCTTACAATTGACATAAGCACACCATATAAATATGCAATAAAGCAACTATCTATCATAATAGGTTGTTGTAATTAAGTCAAGAAAGGCATATATGACCTATTTTTTGGCATTAGTATAAAAGTTTCTACATTTCAACAAAATATGAATCAAAAGAACGCAAACTTATATGTTAGATGAACAAGAGATAATACACCATCTGTTGATGCTTGGGTATTGTAAAAGTGTTGCATCATCTGATCCCTATAAAAAAAAAAAAAGAATATGGGGTTAGATAACATGCTTTGTCTTCTCATATATTCTTAGCTCTATGTTCTTAAATTTGCTGGATGCTTTAAGTTTAATGACAATAGAACTACAAAATTAAGATTGTTTATTCACTACAAATATTTCCAACATTAATATTACCATTATCATGGGCAGATGACTGTGTTTGGCTCATTATATTGCTTATATCTGAACTAGTCTGAGCAATTGGTGCCTTGCAAAATAAATATTATTAATTATTTCAGTGATCAGGTGTAATTTTATGTTAAAATTAAGATTAATTTTAGTAAATTTTTTTACCTTTTCTGTAACTTTTTTCTTCTCATAATCACTAGTTGTCCTTAGGCGAGTCCTCTTATTATGTCCTCACTAGTCATAGTGAAAGCACCTTACATTTAAGCTTTTCTAAAAGGTTGAAGATTCACCTTCTTCTTTCCTTCTCTTAGTTTGAGGTCTGTCAACTGTCTTTATAGTTGTTGGTGGCTGCAAATTGTCATAAAGAATGAGTGGGCACTTTTTCTCATCAAGAGTTGGTTTAAATTGATGTTTGTAAGTCTCAATGAAAGTTGCCCTTTTAAGATAAGGATGTATATAGTCTTCCACAGGATACTTCTTTGTATATATGCAACGAAGGGCATCTTTGCAAGAAAAACAGTGATCTTTGTCACTTCTTCAAGTATCTCAAATGTCTCATTATGCCCAAAGATGACAGAGAGTGACTCTGCTTCTGCTCTTCTCTCAATAATCTTCCTTATCACAACTTATGAAAGCTCACAATTCCTTCCAAGGGCTGCCTCATGCCTTTTATAAATCAACTGCATGGTTTTTCTTTGTATTTCCCCAGACATCCTTACAATTAGCAAACCTCTGAAATTGTTGAAGGATTCTATCATGTTATTAGTAACATGGCTGCATTTGGTGTGAGGGAGGAACAAACGATTTGCCTAACATGCAATGGGAATTTTCATCAACCATTCATAGCCATCCGGAGTTATAGTCTTTAGTTCTTCCATGTGGGAATTAAAGTCAGCAGCATTCGAACTCCTACATGCTCTCCAGAACACTTTCTTCAGTAACAAGTCAGGAAACTTGTTCTTAAAGTTTGCATAAATGTATCTATAGTAGTACCTCTTTATTGATAAAGGGAACACTCTATCCAATGCATTGAGGACATCCTTTTGCCTATCACTTATAAAGTATAAACCTTCACCACCATTACAACCCACTTGATCATATAGTTTTTCCATAAAATACTGCCGTTACTCATTATTCTTAGACTCAACCACACACATAACTAAAGGATAAATCCCATTATTTGCGTCAATGCTCATAGTTGTTAGGAGTACACTTCTATATGGTCCTTTTAAGTGACAACTGTTAACCCAAATTTACGGCATACACCTTTAATTAAATCCCTTTCTACTACTATCTATATATACACAAGAAGAACCTCTTAAATGTGGGAAATTGAGCACCACCAAGCCAATCCTTTCAAGAGAGACAGTGGAACTAGGATTGAAATTTAATAAGGCATGCATATATCTAAACAATTTACTGTAGCTAGTCTTGTGGTCTTCACCGAGTAACTTAAGTGCTTTCCTTTTAGCCTTATATAGCATTTGATTGTTGCATTCAATTCTATAACTCTACATCAAAACAGCTACAATAACAAAAATTTTCAAGTCAGGATTCAATTTGAATAGATGCAGATATATGGCTGCTATCCAATCTAAAGTTGCCTAATAATTGTCATCAACTCTAGGACAGGTGTGCCATGGGCAGTAGGTCTTAATTTGGAACGACCTTCGGTTCTAATTAGGACTTGCATGGATTCTCCAAGTGCAATTTGGTGCTGCACACGCACATGTTACTCTTATCTTCTCATTTTTCAACCTCTTTAGTCTGAATCCATTCCTAATTGCGAACGCCTTCAAAACTTTTTTAAACTCCCACACATTTACAAACAATTGCCGTGGTCTCAATACTATTTCATGGCCAAGAGAACTAAACTCAAAGCCACCAGCACTCTTTTCATATCTATTACAAGCTTGTTCTTCGAAAATATCATCATATAACTCATCTCTACTATCATCCCCAAATTTGTAGTCTTCAAGATCATTACAGTTGTTACCTTCATCTCTAAAAGCATCATCTAGATCATAGCCATCTGGGTCAAAGCCATATAGATAAGAGCCATTAGCCTTATAATCATCTTCAAATTCATTTAAAAATGCCTTAGAACAATTTTCCTTCTCTTCGTTTCCAATTTCCACATCATTGTTCAAATGTTGTGTGCACTTATCTGCTGAGGTTTCATTTTCATTCAAATTTGGGACCACATCTGTTTATTTTTCACTTGGCTGGACCATTGAAGAAAAAGATGGTAAAAAGTCTTCATCAAGTGTGACCATAAATCTTGCCCAACTATACCCCTTTACTCTGAGTTGTTCAAATGCCTCTAGTAAGTCTTTATTAGTTAGTAATGTTTGTTGCTCAGTCTACCATGGAAACATCACTGGAACCCTTATCCCATTCGCATCCCTAATAGGGTGACCCCAACAAACATCCCTACTATCAACCTACATTTTATGCAAGCTATATTGATCTGGAATAACAAGACCAACTGCAAAAACTTCACCATCTATCACTGCCTCAATGTCAAAGCATACTAAGCTCGATAAACAATGACAAAAGTAATTAGCCTTAATCAATGCCATTTACTTCATCAACAATCTTAAAAATAACTTCACAAAAAAAAAATCAAAAAATGCATGAGCTATGGCTTTATTTCAGTTGATGAGTGAATTATTATTATTATTTGTGAATAATTATTAAAAAATATAAAAGATTACCTAAAACTAGATGTATGTTATAGTATGTGTTGGTGTAACAATCATTATGGATCAAATGATCAAGTTGATAAAGAGTAACACATTGTCAGTACTAGATTGATAACAATATATGTAGTTCCTAAATTAATGGGCAAAGTGCATAACAATGTGATGTGTATGTAAAACTGTAAAAAGATGCAAAGTGGAAGAAAGACAGTAGAACATGGATGTTGAAATAGACTAAGATACATAGATACCCTATTTTAGAATAGGTTGAATCATAAAAGGATAAATTTATGAACAAACAATGCAAGTCTTTATCTTCCCCCAGTACCCAAGTATTAATCTATTGAGAAACAAGTTTACTATAACCTCTATAACTAATTTTTTACGAATATCTTAAGTACAACTTACAAAAGACAGTAGCCAATCATCATTTTATTAGCATGACCTATAAACTATTACCGAAAACAAAAAATAAGAAAAAATTCACTAACCATTCTCGGTAGTAACAACTTTGCATTTCCAGCAACAAGTTTTTTTTTTCTAATATGAAGAGCAGAGCAAGTCAAATTTAGCAGGCACTCAGATCCTCACTTTCTTATCTCTTAAAAAATCAAATGTTTTTTTTTTTGTATTTTACACAAAACTTTATAGTGAATTTCAACTTATTTCGATAACTATTTCAAATTTTCATAACACTATACAGTCTTCTCAATTAATTGAAGCACAACCTAGCATCCTATTGAACAAAATGCAAGACGAAAATTAACCCAAAATTAAGCTTCAAGTTTCGATGGAAATACACACCTTACGCTCTTCAATGATTGACTGCTTAGACGTCGGCCGCCGACATAATTTACTTCTTAACATGCTTAATCTCAGAGAGGTTATTTCTCACTATATCACAAGTTCATTTGAGCTGAATCAAGTTGGTATTATATATTTTCAAGTGAAGTCGATGAGAAGAAGTGGAGATGGGTTGCTCCCCCCTTAGTTTTCACACGATTCCATGCTTTGTATTCAAAGTGCATAGTGATTTTTCAGTTACTCACTGTGCATTCTAGTGCATAGTGACTTGTTTAATCAATCAATAAATTCTTTATAGTTTAAAAATTTTAAATTATTGCAATTACATTTCTACCCTTAACTACCAAACGGCACTCTAACACTTATATACCTTCAAAGGTGCTATATGTCAATATATGCAAGCATTCTCTCTAAGTGTAGTAGGTGCAAACCTTAGGGGAGGTATCCAAAAATTATCCTTTGAAAAAGGCAAAAAATAGGGTGCCAAACATATCTGGACTCTTAAAATATATAAATAACTTAAACTATTTTAGTATCATAAAAAAATTATTTAAACTATTTTAGTATCATAAAAAAATTATTACTTATACTAATTAATAAATAGATACTTAAAAATTGATAACTATCTAAATATGGAGCATTGAAGCCTGAAAAATTGCTTAATTTGTTTAATGCTAAAACCGCTACTACCTGTTACATCCTAATATAGTTGATATGCTAATTACAAATAAGTGGTCAAACTAGTTAGGGCCCAAATATTAGAGCCATTGAAATTAGTGCATTACTCCAAATATAATTAGAGTCAGGCATAATTGCAAGCACAAGCGGACCCACTCAGGGCCTTGAAATAGCTTTAAATGAAAATTGTAAGCCCATTGTGTGTTTTCAAATTTTAAAGTGTGAAACTGTTAAGATCCAACAAAATTCCTCGACATCCCCAATTTCAAATATGCTTTAGTAAAGAGGCCTCTTTTCACATAAAATTAAAGTTAAGCCTTAATCTTTAACTACACCCCTGTATGATGGTCTGATCGATCATTGCCGGTATTAATTTTTTCAGTAAAGTTCCATTATTGATTGAAAATAAGATAGCTTTTTCCCTAATGCTTTGATATGTTGAAAAACTTTCGGTCCCAAATATTTAAATTTAAAACTGATAAAAAACAAAAAGAAAGAAATATAGTTAAATAAAAATTGAGATTTGTAGTTAATCAAATATTTGATAATTATTCATAAATACTACTGAAAATATTTTGTACAAAGATTCTCATTTCCGTGTTCGGAATGAGGAGAAAATAAAATGATTATTTGTGGAATTAAAAAAAAAAAAAGAAGAGTGTACTTAGAAATCATAAATGTGCATCTAGTAGAGGTTTATAAAGATTTTGGAGGGCTGCTAGTAGTCTCACTCTTTAGTAAAATATTTTCACAGTTTATTCTAAAACAATTATTTTATATTCTATTTTTGGTTTTAAAATTTAGTGCTTATGGCTTTTTTCTCAATTTTTTTCTTATATCCTCTTTAGATCTACTGCATTCAAGATGATTAAGAAACTCATCCGGAAAATTATTATGAAATTAAATCAAAATGTTTTTTTTAATAAACAAAAATAAAAAATTTTAATCAACATTTTTTTAATTGTTAATGATGATTATGCTGTACTGACAAATAAAATAATAAACCAGTCTGAGGATAATCAAAATATATCAAACCCAATGTTATGCAGTAAGATTTGCAGATTATTCACAAGTAATTTTTTTTTTCTTATCAACCATTTTTTCTTCTAAGTTATGAAAACTAGTGAAATAACGAATACTTAGAGAAGATAATTTATAGCAAGCCCCCTCTGGCTTAAATTCCTGGGTCCGCCACTAGTTGCTAGTAAATATGATAAAAATCGTAGATATTATGCTTATAAACGTGGAATAGATTAACATTTAAAAGAGCACTGAACGGTGAGAATCGATTTAAATTCTCTAATATTTTTTATGGACTTATAACTCGTGATTTTAAAAAAAAAAAATCGGTCGATGAATCAAAAGGGATGTTCAAACACATCCATAATTTTTCCGTTTCTGTTATTTCCCATTATTACAGTTATTTCTGTTATTCCAGTAATTAATTTCATTACCTGTATCCTATTTTTAAATAGTCCAAGTTAGATATTTTGTTTTCCGATCATTTCCTTGCACATCGCTCGGATAAAACACCAGTCTCAAGCTAAATATAGACAGCAATGCTTGGTGGCAAAGAAGTACCAAAGCCTATATAAACTCTCTCATTATTGGAAGTTTTGGTAATTAATTTTAAATCAGTATAATAAAGTAATAATGGCAGCGGCAAAGAGCGCTGTGATTTCCTTGACAATCATGGCTCTCTTTGGAGCCTCTGTGGCAGCTACTACTTATACCGTTGGTGACAATGCCGGCTGGACGACACAAGGCAAAGTTGATTACTATTCATGGGTAGATGGAAAAGAATTCAAAGTTGGTGATACCCTCGGTGAGTTTGTGATTTGGTCCGCTACTTTTTTTTTTGTGGGGGGGGGGAGGTCGCTTAAACTCCGAAAGAACGAAAAATTTTATTTGCAAAATGAAAAATCTAAGCGCAACTATTTAGCAGGGACGTAACAATCCATACCTTCAAAATATATATGGCGCTAAAGCATAAGAAGAAAATTAACAAAATTCACATCTTGGAAAATCCTTTGCATCGCTATAGAGGAGAGATTTTATCTCAAACAGAGGACAATTCCACTGGGTACAGGCTCTACAGCAAAGACCTACGATAGCTAGCATATCTCCTGACCCATTCTTTCATCTCTTCTTCTTAATAGGTGAAAAATATAGAATAATTGAGCAGATTTCAACCGAAACAGATATACTGTATGAATCTTTTGGGTAACTATTACAAATACATAGACTGACAGAGTAATATATGCTCAAACCCTAAGTACTAAAGGCGCACGTACGTACACAATCTGTTATTTATAAGTCTAGTGATTGAGTAATTTCTTATATATTGAATTGTGGAGAACCGAGAATATTATACAACTACACACTTAATTACAAAATCATGCATCTCCTAATTGCGTGGCTTAATTAATGCAGTTTTCAAGTATAACAACGCCATGCACGACGTGCATGAAGTGACTGAGGCAGATTACGTTGCATGCAATGCAAAAGCTTCGATAAAACATCACATCTCAGGCTCTGACGCCATCACTCTCAATGCGCCCGGTATCTATTACTTCATTTGCGGAATACCAGGTCATTGCCAAGCCGGCCAGAGACTTAGGATTGAAGTTGAGTCCGACGGAAGCCCCGGCGCTAGTCCATCGGCAGCTCCTGGCCAAAGTCCTACTACTTCTTCCACCTCCAGTGGAGGTTCAGCATCTACTGTGCCACCCGGAGGCGGCTCAGGTTCTACGCCACCGTCCTCGAGCAGTGCTCTTCTACCATATTCTCTCCATACTTTCTTGGCTGCTCCAGGAATGCTTGCAGTTCTTCTAGCCGGATTTGCTTAATTTCTAGCTAGAGAGGTTAATTTTAATTATGTAATTAATTGGCTTAATATAATTCATTAATTAGTTTAGTAGCTATAATGCTGCTGATTAACGCAGTGTTTTATGCTACCTGTTATACATATAACTAATTTGTTGTTGATGTAGGTAGAGAGTTTCTTAAGATTTATAAATAAATTGTATATAAGAATAAATATGCACGAGGACCAAATTAATAATTCTATGAAAATTTGAGAGACTATAAACTGCGTGGAGATGAAAATTGGGTTATAAAATTTTAATAAACTATAGAAAAAGACTAAATTATCCTTTATTGTAAGTTGGTTGTAATTACTTGGACAGTTTACTTTTCATATGTTTTGTCAAAATCAGTTGTTGTCAAATAAACATTATTGATTTTTTGTCAAATTTTTTTGTAAAATTTTAACGTACAAATAAAAATTATTGTATTCTTTGCATAAAGAAAATGCTGCTTTGACGAAATAACATGGACATAAAATTTTGATAAAATTTATAAAAAGATTAATGTCTTGATAAAAAGTAAATTGTTTAAAACTATTTGTCATGAGATATGTATATTCACCTGTTGATAAAAGTAATGTGTTACCAACAAAGTGTTGGCTCCACTGGCAATGGAGTCCCCTTAAGTGCTTGATTGAGTTTGCTCCCCAGTTCAAGTCTCAGGGAAGTCGTCTTTGTTGGGAGAACATGTACCTCCCGGTTCGAGCGGGGACTTTTAGTCTGGATTGTGGTACGGGCTTAAAGGTATCTCCCACAGTTGGGGCCCTCCCTAAGATACCTTGTGGTTAAGACAAAAAATAAAATAAAATAAAAATAATGTATTTCACACTAATTATTTTAAAAAGTGAATTTTCAAAGTAGCTACATAATTTATGAAGTATATGTGGGTCATACTATTCAATTCACGAGGTATGTTATATGCAATATTTTAAAATTCAAATAATGTGTTGGTATTTGATCAAAGATAATTGTAAGATGTGAAGCAAATTGAAATTGCATGCACGCTCAAAGCTGGTTAATTGACTATTAGAAATAGCGACAAATTCTTTGTAATCTATTCACGAATTCACTGAGCTAATTTCAAATTTGTCTCTTATTGTTTATTGTAGGGTGGAAAATGTCAATTCCCCCCGAAGTCATCTAGCTATTCTCTCACTCAAAACCTTGAAGTGTAATCCCCAACACGGCACATTCTTAATGGCTGGTCAAAAGTGTTCCTCAATTTGACACATGTAGGACAAATGTCACGGTGGCAATACAAATTGCCATGTCTGACGCTGTAAGCCTCTAAAGATAAGTTCGCTGAAGAGAAACAATTAATGAAGTTGGGGAAGAGACACATGTTACCGCCAGGACTCCAAGAAGAAACCATCTTGAATAATGCTACTTGTTCAATAATAGCACGAAATTTAGTTAATAATTAAAAATTGGTTGATTGAATCAAGTTTTGACTCTAATGGTTTGTTTATGTTAACTTGCCTTATAAAATAGGGGAAATTGTTATTTATCTTTTTATTATTTTTATAATAGTCCATAACCTCTCACTATAATTTATCGTTTTTATCTTTATTTTTTAAATTTTTTTAAAATATATTTATACAAAACGATTAGTTATATTTATATTTTATTCATATTTATTATTAATTAAATAAATTATATAAACAAAAATCATAATAAAATGTTTAAATACTAAAAATAAGAAATAAAAATTTCAATGTGAATAAAAAATTAATAAATAAAATATTTTTCTCATACTTTTTTATTTTTAAACATCTTTCCTTATAATAAATATATATTTTATATTTTAAAGATAAAAAATTAAGCAAACGATTTATTTATCTTTCTTTTCTTTTTTTTTATATCAGAGAAGTCATTAACTATTATAAAAATAATATGGTAAATGGCATATATTAATTTTAGTAGAAAGAAAAGCTAATATCATCCCTATAAATAATTTAGACTGTAGTCCTATTTTGAGATTTTTAAAGATTACAATCACCAACGGCCTTGAGGAAAACAAGTTAGCAGGGTCTCCTCCAAGGACTAGTTTCCTTTTGCACATATTTAAAAATTTTCCTTATTAGTCAGTATTTGCACATATTTAATTTTAAACCGCTTGTAGTCAATCAATATATGAAGAACATGGCTTATTTTCAATCCAAGAGAATCTTACATTCTTCAATAAGAAACAATACTTGACTAAAATGGAAAGTTAATTACTATTAATTATTCATGTTAATCATTTGGTTGTATTCCAACTTTTATAATCCTACGTATAGCATTAATTATTCAACTCAAAAACATAATTATAAATAAGATATTGTATATGTGTATAGAAAGCAAAACCAGACCTTGAGCATAAGAGATATTGTCCTAAAGATAGAGTACTTCTTAATTAATATGTAGGTATTATTGGTTCTTTATGATTCCTAGAGCCAAAATTCATCGGCCTACCTCCCCGGTGAGAAAAATTAGCGGAAGAACAAAACAGAATGTTAATGATTGCCAAAGTAATTGTATTTCTTTCTGTCTTTTCGCCACGCATCTCTAACATTTCTATAGAAGATTCAGGCTTAGGTATTAATAAAGAGGAATCAATACGTTTGCAACTATTGCTCCGCTAATTTTATATTAATAAAATGAATAATGGTGCATTTTAAAACCTTGTAACCGGCCACTATATCATAAAATGATTTAAATTATTATAATTTATAAAATAAAACCAAATTATAAGTTTTAAATAAATTTATGCAAGGTGAACACAAGATTCAACCAATTGTTGACATGAAAAATGTAAGACATTCACATCCAAGTTAGAATACTGCTTACTCTAGTAATTGTCGCCTTCGAAGAAATGGATAATCGTTCCCAATCATCAGCACTGCTTGTAATCAATTTTGTAGAAATGCATGATCAGCTCTCTTTCAAATCATGATTTTCTTAAAAAATGTATCAAACGGATTAATATTTGATTAAGATTATTTTCTCATAGAGTGTTTTTATGGGAAGAAAATACTTTCTCATAAAATTTAGTACTTAAAAAAATGTTTATCTAACCCAAGTCTTGTATGAAAAAGTACATCAAGTACTTTTTCTTCATCCCTAGAATGTTTTCTCTATTTTAAGAAATGTAATTTGTTTTATTTTTATAAAAGATTGTACTTTCCCTTTTTTTTTCTAAAGATAAGAAGTATTATTCTTTTAAAAAAACGCAGTACTTTTTCATCTTTTAAATGTTTTGTCTATTTTAATTTTCAACACTGTTGAGAATTTGACCCAAGTAAACAGACCAAATTCACCCCAAGACCCGATTCAAATTCAAGGAACAAGATTCTCATGCACACAACTCACCCAGATCAAGAATTAATCACAAACAGAAACAAAGAACACAGAACTTATAAGTGGTTCGGCACCAAAGATTGATGCCTACATCCACTGAGAAACCAGCACTGAGCTTTCACTATTATTGAGATCAAAGCATACAGGAGATTAGAAGCAATTACAGAGAACACAAATGGCTAACACTTTCTCTCTCCTCACCCCCTTTTGTCTTCCATCCAGATCGTTATGATGATTCCAGAAAACCAGCTCTTACCATTTTTGGATGGGTAATTTTTAAAAACCTCCCCTGAAGTTTGGGCTTATTGCAAGTAGATGGCGAAAATCTGTTTATTTATAAAATACCGTCAGTTAATTTTTACATTGACCGTTAGTTGACTGTGCAAAGACAATATTGCCCTTAACAACAGTTTGTAGTCTGACACAACTAAAAAAAACTGAAATTGTTGGCGCGAAAAGGACAAATCCTATTTTTTGATAATTTTATCCCTGTCAATTCCAAAGATTTACAATATCATAGGTAAGGATTATGACTATTTTACCCTCTTTAAATTATTGATATTTCCTTAAAGTTCCTACAAGAAAGATAAAATTAAAAACTTAAAAAAAAATAAAGAGGGTGTTGGTTTGTAACGGTCATAATGTGACACCTTCTTTATTTTTTTTCAAGTTTTTAATTTTATCTTTCTTGGATGAACTTTAAGGAAATATCAATAATTTAAAGAGAGTAAAATAGTCATAATCATTACCTATGATATTGTAAATCTTTGGAATTGACAAGGATAAAATTGTCAAAAAATAGGGTTTGTCCTTTTCACGCCAACAATTTCAATTTTTTTTTAGTTGTGTCAGTTTACAAACTGTTGTTAAGGGCAATATTGTCTTTGCACAGTCAACTAACGGTCAATGTAAAAATTAACCGACGGTAAGGGATATTTTACAAATAAATGGATTCTCGCCATCTACTTGCAACAAGCCCAAACCTCAAGGGTATTTCTTGGATTCTCGCCAAAACCAACGACTGTAACAACCTCATACACGTGCAAATAACGTGCCTCTTTAAGTGACCTCAAAACGCTTGTGTTGTCTGCTGTTTTGAGTTAAGCTCTTTAAACCACGTGCTCTGCATGTGTATTACTTATGCCTCTGTATGAAAAATACGGTTCTGTCGTTCTCAAGTTGAACACTTGATAGACGAAATGTCACCCACTCATACATTTTGCATCCTGCATGTCGGTCGTGGTATTTGAGTTCATACTCCAACAAACACTAAAATAACTCACATATTGCCTTCGACCATTAAAAATTAAGAATGTTAAATACAAGCCGAGCAGCCCTTTGTGTTGGTTGTTTAATCCTTCTGCGAGCGACCTGCTGGAATTACAATGCTTCAGAAATTGGAATCGGGTTGCTTTTATAATGTAAGTAATTTTTTTTGCATATTCCTAAGTGTCTGTAGAATCAAAATCCTCTCTTGAACTTAATTTTTTTGAATTTTTTAAAATCTTATATCTTTTAATAACAATATATAAATAAAATTATAACTAACTTTTTATATTTTATTTATTAACTACCAATCACTAAAAAAATTGTACCTACTAAAACTTCTTAATCTGTGTGAATAAGTATGATGCAACTGCACCCGCTTTACCATGCTACAGATTTTGGCAAATTAATTAGTTGTCGTTTTACGATGGTGTGTAATCACTACAGAACACTTTTTCTTGCAGCACTGCCTTCCTATAGTATCTCCACCATATTAAGCCCTCTATGACCACAAGTATACACCCGCCTCAAAAAGAAATTATCCTTGTAGTGACTTGGCGGTGGTGTTCCACTGTTCAGTTCTTGTTGTCATTTTCATATGAGTTTGTTGTTTTTCATATATGTATGCTTTGCATAGAATCCTCTCCTTTTACTTATTTTAAAAGAAATATTATTAAAATCTTGTGATTTTAAGTCGTTTAGATGGCCTCTAAAGGTTCGTAAGATTGACTGATTTTCAAATAATTTTATGAAATTAATTACAAAGTTCAAATCATAAAGTAAAATGCTAAGGAGTGAGAGGAACGAGAGAATGATGAGAGAAGCGACATTCTCTCATGCTGTTTCGCTTCTCGTTCCTCTCGCTACATAAAACATTAAAATAATAAAAGAATGAATAAAAAATGAATAAAGAAAGACTGCTTTATCGCTTCGTGTAGAGGGAAATCTTATCACTCCAGCCCTCACTTTCCTCTCTCCCACACAGCTTCCGGCGTGCCTCACCAGCTTCTCTCCCTCACGCTTCCGGCTTGCCTCACCAGCTTCTCTCTCCCTCATGCTTCCAGAAGCTCCCTCACGGCTTCCGGCGTGCCTCACCAGCTTCTCTCTCCCTCACGCTTCCAGAAGCTCCTTCACGGCTTCCGGCGTGCCTCACCAGCTTCTCTCTCCCTCACGCTTCCAGAAGCTCCTTCACGGCTTCCGGCGTGCCTCACCAGCTTCTCTCTCCCTCACGCTTCCAGAAGCTCCCTCACGGTTTCCGACATGCCTCACCAACTTCTCTCTCCCTCACGCTTCCAGAAGCTCCCTCACGGCTTCCGGCGTGCCTCACCAGCTTCTCTCTCCCTCATGCTTCCAGATCCCTAACGGTCATTTCCCTAGCACTAGTAATCTTGATTACCTTTGCTGAGAGACAAAAAGGGAAGGCTCTGCACTAGTAATTTTTTTTTTCTGGGCTAAAGTTCTTTAACGAAGAGGCTGCTGGCTAGTTGTTCCTCCTCCTCCGAGGTATCTCATTTGTCTTTTATTTTTTTGTTGCTTTTAGGGAACAATGTCTCTCCTCTCACTGTTTGTCAATCTTGTTTCATTTATTTTTTTTGACACTTTTATTTTCTCGGTTTTGTTATGTTTGGTTTAATATTTTTTTATTATTCTGCGATTAATAAGTTGTTTGATATTTTCTAGTTTGGATCTAATTTAAGAATTTTTGTCAGTTGGAGTTTTGTTATTTAGATCTGAATGACTTGAAAATGCAAATGTGTTAGCCTTATGGGCAAGAATCAATTTTGATCAATGCTGAGGAAATTGCAACAGTTTTGAGGTTTATGTCAATTGTATGTATTTGCAAGGGCTGATTTTGTCGTTTTTGTTCATTAGATAATTTACTGGCACTATCATTGTTGATGGAAGTGGTTGAAATTGAAATTTGTACCCGTATATATATATATATATATTATTTTATTTTTTTAGAAGGAAGTCATCTTTGCGGGCATGATGGTTTATTGAACATTTGTTTGAAATTTCTGGTTCCTGTCAATTGGGATATAATGGTTTGTTTGTTTTTGTCATATGAAGTGGAAAAATATAATTGTTTGGTAAAAGAATATGTGGAATCAGATATCTTTGGATATGACGGCAATTTATAGTGGATTAATTGCATGCTTGGTGTAATTTTTGCTCTGTTTTTAACAATCAATTAATTGCATGGTTGCTGTAATTTTTTCTTTGCTCTGTTTTTAACTTCCAGGATTGTATGCCTGTTATTTTTTTATATTTTGGCAGTTTAAGTAGTTTATGAATGACCATGTCATCTAGTACAAATGAAACTCGGAATTCATTGCAAATATGTAACGAATGCGGTGAACAAATGGAGTTGTTCACGTCACGTACTACAAAGAATCCAAATCAAAAATTTTGGAAATGTAGAGGATGTAAGAAATTTGAATGGGCAAAAGACCATAAATGCAGTGAAGAGAAAATTGATTTGTTAGTGGAGGAAGTTAAAAAGTTGGCATTGGAGATTGAATGCTTGTCTGTTAAGTTTCAATTATGTGAAGCGCAGAGGGGATTGTTTAATGATGAACTTCGAAAAAGACAAACACCATGTTATGATTGGATTAGAATACTTGTAATTATTTTACTATGTTTTATATTCAAGAATTTTTTTTAAGTTCTTTTAATTTGTACTATGAACTGAATTTACTATTGTAATTATAATTCATATCTAAAAAAATGCAACAATTGCTAACGGACCCAATAATGAAACATATATATTGGAAAATGAAAAAAAAATGCAAATGCCAACAAACAAAAACAACACAATAACCGAACATTTGAAGTGATTTTTTAATTTGCCACTTTTTCTAACTTAAATCCCAATTCAGACAATTCCATCATTCCATGCAAATACCAACAAAAAAATGCCAACACAATAACACAAGAAACCGTCAACCAACACAATAACATAAGAAACCGCCAACCAAACAGAAACTGAAAAATACAGCAAAAACCCACCAAGAAAAACAAAGAAAAAAGGAAATCATTAATTACACTTCCGTTGTTGGCTAGTGAAGCAAAGAAAATTGAAAGGAAACTTTTTGGGTCATCATTATTTACGGACAAGCTAAAATATTTGGGTCACCTATAAGGAATTATCTGTAGTGAAAATACTCATAAACATTAACACAAATGTAAGTGAAAATAATCGAAACAAGTTAAAGTCAAATATAAATTTGTCGTCTCAAGCCAAATATAACTGAAATGATAATGAAAATAATCGAAACAAATATAAGTCAAACATCAATTGCGGCAATTGTAGTCTTCATTACATTGTTGACGTAACAATTGTTGAAAATTCCCACTTGCAGATCCTTCATACGTCATCGAAGGAGAAGAATAATGCGACTGCAAAGCACACGGTGGGACTGGTTACTATAATACACAAGAAATTAAAATATCATTATACATTGTAAAAATTTGACAACATAAAATATAAGTATGCATTAAAAAATTTATAAATACAAGTATACTTACCGTGTTCCAGCTATAAGGAATTGGCTGGTAAATATTATTTCCACCAACTTGAAATGGGTATACAGGTACCTAAAAAAAATTGTTAAATTCATATTAAAATTGTAAAATTAAAATTTAGTGGTGAATTTGTTTCTTATATTATAATAGCCTAAACTCCCGTGCTGATTGAGATTTGCATTTACATTGCTTCCTTCGTGAAACATCTACATATACTCAACAACATACTTAGTTACATCTGTTAAAAATAGTTGAACCAACATTAATAATAAAAACTCAAAAAAATATACCATTGCCATGTTGGTCTGCTGTATGTTGCTTTGCTGTGTAGAGACTTCATTAGCCATTTCAAAAGATGCTGAAGCATTTTCTTGCAAATCCTGTAAAATTATAATATACAATATAATTAAGAAAAAATTAAGATAAAAGATAAAATGAAATTATAAAACATATATATGCATTCAAACAAACCTTATTTTTTTCGGCTGTCTTGTTCTTTTAGGCAGGTTTTTTTCAGAGTGAAGATTGTTTCCTCAAACAAGGAGGACGCCATTTACGACGTGCCGCTACTAGATCATTAATTACATGTTCGATGTTGTTGCTGCTACAACTTACTTCACCAATAGCAGTTGTTTCCACACTTGCACACCGAATTTGCTTGGGTAGATCCTTCATTGTTTTATTAATCCAATCCAACACAAATTTATAACTACTCTAATCATCAGCAGCTATGTTTGCAACCTCAGTGAAATCAATACACATTTTGCCATATCTCTCTTGCTGAATGGATAAATTCTGCATACCATAACTAACTTTCACCTTACTATAACATCTCTTCACATCTTTCCTCCACCTTGACAAAATGTACATCTCTGGAAGTATTTCAATACCATGTCGTATCAGCACTGAAAGGGCATGTCTACAAAGAATTCTCCTAAACTGAAACTTTGAGCAGATACAGCTAACTTTACATTCAGTTTCACCAAACACAACCTCAAAGTTTTTTTTGTTTCCTTGTCCAAGTGATTCACTGATTTCATATATTGACCCAACAAAATCCATTGTATCACAATACATCAGCGCAGTTAATTCTTGCTGGAATTCTTTGAACTTAGCAATTGTGTACATCTTCTCAACTTGTTTCTCCATCTTATATCTTGTTACACACGGAGTGTTTTTACTGAAACACTTGGCATCTGCTTGCCATTCCAATTCAGCTTTCCTTCGCAATACATTTTCATATTGCTTCACAAACTGCTTTAAATTTGTTTTTAAGCTAACAAACATGCATTCATACTTTCACTTCGCTGCATTGTTGACATTCCCGCCCAAAAATTGTCTTTTAAATAGCATGGAACCCAAGGATACCTCTCATCATATAAACCATTTAACCAAGCATTATCCCATAAATCATATGTTGTAATCATGTCATTCCAATCTTCCTCAAAGGCAGCAGGGCTCAACGAATCATAAACAACAGAAAGTAACGAAGAAATAATACCTTCACGTTCTTTAAAAGCCCCTAACTTCTCAGACACCTTCTTCATTATATGCCACAAACACCATCGATGCCTAGTCGTAGGAAAAACATGTTCAATTGTCTTTTGCATTGCTTTATCTTGGTCAGTAATAATACCAATGGGAGGAGAATCGGACATGCATGATAGCCATGCCTCAAATAGCCACGTAAATGTCTCTGTATCCTCGTGAGAAATCAAACCGCATCCTAACAAAATAGACTGCCTATGATGATTAACTCCAACAAAGGGGCAAACAACATATCATACTTGTTCGTAAGATACGTGGTGTCAAATGTTACAACGTCTCCAAAATATTTATAAGCTGCCCTACTCCTCCGATCTGTCCAAAATACATTCTTCAATCGATTCTGCTAATCCAAATCAATGCTAAAAAAAACCCCATCGCATTCAGCTTGTTTTGTCTCGAAGTACTTTAAAATTGCCATAGCATCTCCTTCTCCAAGCTGTAATCGTCTTGCTTTATCAACAAAATTTCTACAATCTTTTTCTAAAAATGACACATTTTCATGCCTACCAGCTTCTACAACAATATAATTAAAATTTTGGGCAATATTAATTCCCGTAGAATCATTCATTTCAATTCACTTTTTTACACTTGCACTAATTCTACGGTTACAAGGAAAATATCTTGCTTTGTCCGGACTCAATCCATGATTATGCTGAAGGTTTAAAGTTCGAAGAATCCATTTTCCATCTTCATTTACACAACATCCGATTTTAGCTTCACAACCAGTTTTCACAACAGGCTCAACTTCAGCATATTACTAGATCTACTATCTGTTTTGCCACTACGGTCACATGCAAAGGTCGCATATTTTACAGTCCCGTCGCTCCCTTTCTTACTTGTTAGCTTCTTCACGGGAAACCCTTCTTGTCTACCATACGCTTTGTAAAACTCAAACATTTCCTCATAACCATCGAATAACATGCCAAGAGTTGGCTCAAAATTTTCCAGTGGCACATCTTCAATTACACACTCATTTTCAAAATTTTGCATTCCTACAAAATAATTAACATTTATATTCAGTTTCATAAAAATTAAATTTACAAAATTTCTAAAACAAATAGTATTGAAATAAAACAAAATTTATAACATAACCCACAACAAAATTCACAACATAAACACCAAATAAAATAAAATTCATAACATAACCCGCAACAAAATTTACATTGCTTAAATTCCAGAAGCTTACATTCCAACGAGACCCACCAAAATTTCTAAAACAAATAGTATTGAAATAAATTCTGCATACCATAACATAACCCGCAACAAAATTCACAACATAAACACCAAAGTTGAAATAAAACAAAATTCATAACATAACCCGCAACAAAATTTACATTGCTTAAATTCCAGAAGCTTAAATTCCAACGAGACCCACCAACAATACCCAAAAAAAAAAAGCTTATATTCCACAATACGTGCTAGATCTTTCACATAACAGAAAATTAAAACAAAAAGAACAAGTTGAAAAAAGCCTCCACTCACTTAATGTTTGCCGAGAGAGCCGAGAGAGGGGGAGAGGGAGGAGGCCGTGAACAGTTGCTCGGGCTGAGAGGGAGGCCGTGATTTGCGTGAGAGAGGAAAGTGAAGAGTGAAGCCTGTCTGAAAGAGAGAGGAAAGTGAAAGCTGAGGAAGAGGAAAGTGAAAGTGAAACCTGAAAGTGAAGCCTGCGTGAGAACTGAGGAAAGTGAAAGTGAAAGAGAGAGGAAAGTGAAAGAGAAAAGAAAGTGAAAGCTGGATTTCACGCCATTTTTTTATTCATTTTTTTATTTTTTTAATGTTTAATGAGTGAGAGGAACGAGAGGAGAAACAGCAGGAGAGAATGTCGTTTCTGTTGTCCTTCTCTCGTCCCTCTCGATACCTAGCAGCACTCAATCATAAAAGAAGTTAAAAAGATTGATTTGACAAATCCCTCTACCTTTAATAAAAAAAATAAATAAAATGTTTGGACAAAAGCATTCATTAGGTGAATTATTATCCTGTTAATTTTGGATAGCTACTAGAATAGAGTCTGGTACCTTGCTTCAAATAACTGAATGCTTTTATTCTACTTCTGCTATTTTTTTTTTTTTTTTGTCTTAACCACGAGATACTTCTGCTATTATAATTATATCAAAAACTTGGCCTATTGATCACAACAAAATTCATTGCTTTATTTTCTTTTTTAACCTTGTCTAATTAACATGAATTCATGAATTATGTTGGCTATTTAAAAAAGAAAAAAGTAATGCTAGGCTGAAGCAATATTTCAAGAGAATTTTATCCCAAGTGATGATCGCGTCGTTTTCATTTATTACATGGTTATAAACTTTCAAACTACGACTAACGTATAATTTCGGAAGAAATTTCTTAAAATATATTAGTCGTCAAGTGCAATATATATATATTATTGTTTCATAACAGTTAACAGGCTTTCACATTTACAATGGATGTGCCAAAGCTACGTTACAGTACAGAAAGAACCATTAGAAAAGTCATACTTAATACAGTTACCAATATCCAGCTAATAGAACGTACACAAGTAAGATTGTTATGCATACTGTAACATTAATTAAGCTGCATTAATCAGCAGCACTAAACTAATTAATTATATGATTATATATAAAATCTCTCTAAAAAGCAAATGCAGTTAGAAAAACTGCAAGCATTCCTGGAGCAGCGAACCAAAAGTTGGAAGACCAGAGAGATGGAGCACTACTAGAGGGTGGCGGCGTAGAAGAACTTGAGCCCTCTCCGGGCTCAGCTGGAGTTGATGATGAACTCCCGCCGGAGCTCGGAGGAGGTGTAGAACTTCCAGTATGACCCGGAGAAGGTGCAGGACTTTCGGTGTGGCTCGGAGAAGGTGCTGGACTTCCGTTGTGGCTCGGGGAAGGTGCTGGACTTTCTCCGGGGCTTGAAGCACCGGGGAGAACATTGATCTCAACTTTCTGGCCAACTTGGCAGTGACCTGGTATTCCGCAAAGAAAGTAATGATGACCGGCCATTTTGAGAGTGATGGAGTCCATGCCCGTGGTGTATTCCTCAATCGGAGCTTTTGCTTTGCAAGATTGGAAGTCTTCGTGGCTCACTTGTCTCACGTCGTGCATAGCCTTGTTGTACTTGAAAACTGCATTATTTATGCGTGCAATTCGGCGAAAGACGGTAGTTGATCAATTATATAATCTTCTTAATTCACTGTGATAGAAATATAAATATTTATATATATAATTATTTTCAGGTGCTGGCACACTCATTTTTTTTATGTGAACATATTTTTAAACTATGTGATTTAAAAGAGTTATTTTTTAATAAACTATAAAATCGTACAGTTTAAAAGATTTAGAAACTTAACTCTCTTAAACCCTAAGATTAAAAATGTGTCCGTGTTTAAAAAAAATAAAGACACCCACACTAGAGAAGAACTCTTTATATGTATTTACAATTTCAAGTTTTAAGAGAAATCATTTCATTGGCACCCATGATCCAATGTTAACTTACTTATATTGATATTTTAATAATCTTCTATCATGACAATATTTATAATTAAAGATTTAATTACCTATATATATTTTTATTCAATAACTATCATTTACAATATTTTAAAAATCAACACAAAAATCACGTCAGCACTAAATTCAAATTATTTTAAAATTAATCTCTCTTTTTCTGCTATAATGTCATTCATGTGAGGCTAACTGTCTCTCGTAATGACTAGGTGGATTTTTTTTTCTTATTTTGCAATAAAATTCTTTCATTGTGGAGGTTCGCCAGAAAAATAATAATAATATGGAAGAAACTCACCAAGCGTGTCGCCGACATGGAATTGTTTTCCTTCTGCCCATTTGCTGTAATCAATATGGCCTTGTATGGTCCAACCGGCGTCATCACCAACGGTGTACGTAGCTGCCATGGCAGCTCCAAAGAGAGCCATGATTGTCAAGGAAACCACAACACTCTTGGCCATTGCCATTTTTTCTTATTGATTGCAATTAATTACCAAATCTCTGTTGAAAATTTTCTAATAATGATAGGGTATATATAGGGTTCGGTACTTCTTAGCCACCCTGCACTGCTGCCTATATTTAACTTTTGGCCGGTGTTTTGTCCGACTAATATGCAAAGAAACGATTGCCGAACAAAAATTTCAGAGATGGGCTTTATAAAAATAGAATAGTACATGTGATTACAGTTAATTCTCTGTTAAGGAAATGCAGCCATCTCAGCAAATTTAAAATTTAGATGCATCACTTGCTTGTTAACTTATTAAGTTATTGTATAGCTAACGTGGTATTTCTATCTTAGTCTAGTTAGTAGATTCTAAAATTACCATGGGAGGTATGGAAAAATAAGTCATTCTCCTCCAATGTAAGTCTACTTTCCTTTTTAAAAGAATATTTTCTTTAAAAGCTTTCCTTATTAGTCTTGTAATTTATTTGCACAAATTCAAAACGATTGTATTTATTATATGAACAAAACGACTTCAGTTTTCAATCAATTACAATCTTAAACTAAAATATGCCTACTTTGTTATTCACATTAAAGTTTATGTTTTTATCCAACCAATAGTATTTTGACACCTTCATTTGTACCAAAAAAAAATTTACTAGAATTTTTATCCCTATTATTACTGTTTATAATAGAAAAAGGGAGTTGGCACAGTCCATAAGAAACTTGCTAGCTTGTCTATAAACTTGAGTAGTTAGGCTATACCATAAAATTATTACGCTTAAAAGAGCCAAAGATGAAGACCAAAATGAAGAAACTACATACTTAAATGGATTATAACATAAAAGTTGTAAACTCTTGAGGAGTCCATACATAAACCATACATGAAAACTGGCAAAATCTCAATTCTGTTCTTTTTTTTCCCTAAAATATTTTTCTGGCCATGGGGTGGCCCTGTACCTAGCTCTGCCCCAGCTAAACTTATATTAATTATTGTGGATCTAGATTGGTGAAATATAGTATCTCCTCCCAAAAAATAATAATAATAATAATAATAAAAAGAAAGTGATATTGCAGAAAGAAACTATTTGTTGACGGGCCAGCACAAAGACAGCTATTATATTATTTGGTGCATTCAGCAAAGAATTGGTACAAATAATTGGCACCTAATGAATAATCGCTCCCAATAATTATCAGCACTGCCAATAATTAATCAAAATGATAATTATGAAGAAATGATTGTTTCTTTTGCAAATCAAGGTGCTCTTTGAAAATTAAACAAGCGACGTAGATAATTCATATTTGATTGAGAGTACTTTCTCATAGAAAGCGTTCTCATCACCAGAGAAAGAAAATACTTTCTCGTAAGAATATTGAATACTTAAAAGAATACATGCATGCATAACCTCGAGTACTTTATTGAAAGTACTCCGAGTACTTTTTCTTTATCTCTAAAATTTTTCTCTACTTTAAGAAATGTACTTTCCTTTAATTTCTTGATTTTCTTAAAAATTATCTAGCCATGTCTTTAGAGAAGTACACCAAGTACTTTAATTGTTTTCATCTTTAAAAAATTTTCCTTCTATTTAAGTCGACTCTAAAAATAGGTAGCATATTTCCTTTCGACATCTAATGGCCTGTTTGTTTCTGATTCTAAGCAGTTGGGCTGTTACAATCTAGTTGCTAAGGTATCTAGTAACATCCATCGGACTGTGTTGTGCTACTGAACCTTTTTTTTTTTAAAGTTCATATTGTTTAATAAATAAATAATAGGTTTCGGTTCTTTCATGTATTTTGAGAAAAGCAATAGTGTGGCTGATGCATTGCATATTTGGATTCATCAATTAATTCTTTTATTTGGTGGGATTCTACACCCTTCGAGATTCGTGGTCTTTTGCATAACGATGAGCTTGGACATTTAATCATAGCCGTTATTTTTTTAGTTTCTCAGCCATGAGCTTTTCTTTCTTTCTTCTCTTTTTTTTTTTTTTTTTTTTTGTGTGTGTAAGGGGTTAGGTGCACTAAAAAGTGAGCCAAAAATTAAGAAATTAACAAAAGTTTATTGTTTATCATACACCAATAATTTTTTTCTTGATAATTATAAATAATTATAATTTAAAAGTCACACCACTTCACTTTGAAATATATTTTTAAAAAAATTTTAAAATACATTGGTTATTTTATCTTTAATATTACATTATAATTTTACAAATATTACAAGTGTCACTTAGACAATCCCACTTACCATACCGGCATGATGACTTGATGGGATCGTCTCCTAAATCTTTCACATTCAATAAAAATTAATTCGTTCCCCTTTCACGGCAAGAGCAAGAGCAAAATCAAACTGGGTTATCCTAAAATAATTCAATGTCATTAATATTTGGTTACTTTGCTTTTCTTCAAGTCAATTGCATGCAGTTTTCGAGCACGACATGGCCAGGCACAACGTCAGAGAAGTGGAGCCCACATGCACGAACATGCATGCACCACACCAGCTCCTTAAAGCCCAAGTGGCAGCCCACCTGCCACTGCACCAACTAGGCAACTGCTTAATTGTCAAATTGGCTTATCCAAATGGGCCGAATATTATATTGAATAATGGTATAATTATAAATTTTTGTATAAATTTATCTTATATAAATTAACGTGACATAATAAAATTAGTTGAATAAAATGTCTCTTGGCCCATATGATTTATTTTTATTATTTTATATTTTTATTCAACTAATAAATTAATACCGCAACAATTTATACAAAATAAATTTATACAAGAATTTATAGTTGTATCATCATTCTATTATATTTAATAATGATGATACAGCTATAAATTTTTGTATAAATTTATCTTGTACAAACTAATATGACATTAATTCATTAATTGAATGAAAATATTAAATAATATAAATAAATTATATGAGTCAAGAGATATTTAATTCAACCAATAAATTAATGCTATATCAATTTGTACAAAATAAATTTATATAAGAGTTTGAAGCTATATATATTTAATGGTGATTTTACTTGAAGCGTTGAAGGCTTTAAATTCATGTAACGGCCAACTTCATTACTTACTTTGGCTCTGGTGACAATGAAATATATATATATATATATATTTTATGTTTTCACTTTCAGTTGGGTTCATTTAAATTTGAACTTAAAACAGAGAATTTGTTAAATCGCCCACTTGTCTCCTAGTGGCTGCGCCACTTACTAAATAATAATGTGTTTGGGAATACAATATCCCCATCATCATAAGCATTTTCAAAAGCCAAAACACTTTTTTTTGTTATTTAATATCAAATTTATGGTGCTTGAACAAATAAATAAAAATGTCGCTTTTTTGTCGGCAAGACTAATATTTGAAAAACACTTACTCCATATACATACAATTTTCAGGAAGTGTTTGTATTTTTATCTGAAATATAAATAAATTTATTTTTTTAAAAATCTAAACGGGTCTAAATACAAAAATTTAAATAGTATTTTTTAATATTTAAATATAAGTGATATTTTATTTATTTTTATAATTAAAAATATTTTAAATTTAGTTCTTTGACATTAATATCCTAGAAAATGAAAAAAAAAAAAGATCTAATTTTGTAGTTCAGGAAATAAATTATTTTATAGAGATATTCTTATAATATAATATTTATTTCTCATTCAAATCTTTTTTCATTCAGATAAAAATCACAAAAATTTACTTTTTTATTTAGAAGTAAATATCTGAAAACCATATATAAATTACAAAAAACAAACCAAGTAAATCTAAAAAAAATCTTAAATTAATAGAATTTCGTATTTTAAATATTTAATAAACAACCTTTTAATTTTAACTATTTTATACAAAGATGATTATCATTTTCAAACTAATATTTTTTGGCAACATGCACAAACTGGATATGTATAGATGTCTTTTCTGCAAAATATAGATAGAGTAGATGCATGTATCTAAAATTAATAAATTTATTATAAAAATCAGTAAATATAATTATAAAATATCAATTTTTTTTTAACTTTAACTATCAATTACTTTTTTAAAAAAAGATTATTCTTTTTAATTATTGTTAATGGATGTTTATACATAAACAAACGTTTTTCTATGCGCACCACTTTCCTTCGGAAGTGGGCTGGAAAGCGAGTGTATCAAACAAAAAGATGGACCCCAGAGGCTTGCCAAAATGGTTAAAAATTAAAAGAGACAAACAACAGATCATACATCATCTTTAATTCTTGAATCTTGAAAAACACTTCCCACTTGGGCATGACTTTCCTCAGAGCTACCATGAACCTCGAAAGAAACATCCTAATTTCTTGAACTAAGTTCAAATTTCATCTCCCTTTATATATAACTCGAGCACACTCCCCGTTTTCCACTCAAGCTTCTCCACTTCCTGTTTACTCCAATTGTACAACTAATATTTTTTGAAATGGCAGCTGGTCATCATTATCACCAAGATCATGAAGCTTTAACCTTAGAGCGCATAAGCCAGTACCTCCTCAATGACTTAACACCGATGGATAGCTATAGCTTCATCTCCAACCTCCCGCAGCAAAACCCTGCTTCCACTGATGAAGAAATTTTAGTACAAAAGACATCAAGCACTCTAAGTCAACGCAAGCCTTCTTCTATAAACGTCAGAATACCTCCTCCAACTACTAGCATCTTCAAGTTGAAAGATGAAGATAAAGATTTCGAGGTTACTGACGATTACAAGGAAAGGCATTACAGGGGAGTGAGGAGACGGCCGTGGGGAAAATATGCAGCTGAAATTCGTGACCCGAATAAAAAGGGGACCCGGGTTTGGCTTGGAACATTTAATACTGCCGTTGAAGCTGCGAAAGCTTATGACAACGCTGCCTTTAAGATGCGTGGAAGAAAAGCCATACTGAATTTTCCTCTTGAAATTGGTGAGATCAGTTTGGACTCTGATGAAGTGCAGCAAGTTGATTGTGGGAAAAAGAGGAAATATGAGGAAAACGAGGAGTTTGAGAGAAAAGTGACCGTGAAGAAGGAGGAAACGGTGAGTGGTGGTGTTGGTCTTGGACCTTTGACGCCGTCAAGTTGGACCGGGTTTTGGGATGATGGAAATGGGATATTTAGTGTGCCGCCGTTATCTCCTTGCTTTGGCCAGTTGGGCGTTTGCTAAATTTGGAAATTTTTTATGGCAGAACAGTCTTTGATGACGTGGAAGTGAAATTATCCACTTGTTAAAATAACTTAACCAGCGAGTGAGACGTGTTTAATCATGCTATGCACATAAGTTAAGATGGAGAGTGCAATTCGCAAACAAGTGGCTATATATATTGTTTGGGGACCACGTGTTTGTGAGAGTACTTTTCAATTATTAATGAATTGGTTTATTTGTTAATTTCTTTTTTTTTATCTGAATATTATTTTATTCAGGGGAAAATATCAAACATTCGGGCCGATAAGCATGATTAACAAAAGGGGTCAACTTTGTATTTGACACGATTATGACATGCTTACTCCATTAACACAACAATTCGAGTCATAATATATGATATGATTAACAAAAGGATGTGGTTTAGTTACAATATATGTAACTTACATCAATTTAAAATTTGCATCTAATAAATTAAGATATGTCAATAACTAAATAATACTCGAATTATTGAGGCAACTCCTATAAAAGGAATTTAGATCTATTGCAAATAGATGTCAATAATTAAAATCTTAAAATTAACAATTTAATTAATTTTTGAAAATATTGTTCATCCGAACTGTTCATGGTTGCAAATAGAAGTTGAACGAACTTCTTACTCTAAATAGATCTTACGCGCTAATTATAGAATTTCGTCATTGATTGACTTCCTAAATTGATATCTAATTAAAATTAGCAAACAAATATTTCTAATAAATTAAATTCTCACTAAATTAGAGAATTAATAAATTAATTCCTATTACAAGATATGTAATAAATAAAAATCTAATTTAACTAGACTTATTATAAAATACCAACTCTATAAATAATGGACTTAATATCTTGCGTTGATGTAAGTTATATATAATATAACTTTGCGTGACTCTTAACACAGTTACGAAATGATAAATTAATAAACAAGCTATAAATGAACAAACAAGTTAAGGTGATTCAACAAGAATACAACACGATTAATAAAAGAATTGATGCGAAACAAAAAGACAAAATTATAATAGTGCTAATTTACATTAACCTAAACAAGAAAAAATCATATTGCATCTAGATCATGTAATAGCACACCTCTAATCAAGACCCTGAGTTTTTCATTCTTTCTATGGAACTTGTCACAATTGCTTTTTGATGCACGTGGTGACTTGTAACATTTTTCTTCTTTCATTGTCCATCACATGTTTTTCTTTCATCGTGCAGAGGATGGCAAAAATCTTAATGGGAATAGATCTTGAGGTATTTTTCTCATTTAGAGAGAATATGGGGATAATTATATACCTAATATTTTATTTGGGGAGAGGAGTAAAATCCTATGCCTCTCCATTTCTATTTTTAATTTTTAATTTTTATTTTATTTCTTCTAAAATCTTTAGTAAATACATTTAAAATTTAAATTGTAATGGTATAGATGTAAATAGCAATTATCCTAATGTTTATAAAAGTAATATAAATAATAGTTAATATAAACATTTGAAATTGACGAAGATTATTTTGTTGATAATCTATGCCATGTGTTCAACTTTGAAACTTTATTGTTACTTAATTATATAGACTATCTTGTAATTTTGATGATATTGATTTAGTTGGATGAAAATGATTTTAATTATTTAGTTTATTTTGATGTTTTTGTATTGGTAATACAATTTTATACTTTTATTTTAATATTATTAATAAAATTTTATATATTTATTTTAAAATAACTTAACAAGTGAGACAGTGAGACGTGTTTAATCATGTTATGCAAATAAGTTTAGATAGAGAGTGCAATTCGCAAACAAGTGGATATATGTATTGTTAGGGGACCACATGTTTGTGAGAGAAATTTTTAATTATTAATGAATTGGTTTATTTGTTTATTTTTTTTATCTGAATATTATTTTATTCAGGGAAAAATATCAAATAAACGGGCCAATAAATATGGTTAATAAATGGGTCAATTTTGTATTATTATGACATGATTAATCCATGAACGCAACAACACTGAGTAATGAGATGTGATAGGATTGACACAAGGGTGTGGTTAAATTACATTATATGTAACTTGCATAAATTCAAAAGTTACATTCAATTATTCAAGACAACTCAATAATTAAAGAATACTCAAATTATTAAGTGCAATTCCTGAATTGATGTAAGTTATATCTAATGTAACTTAGCATAACTCTTAATATAATTATGAAATGATAAATTAATAAACAAGTCATAAGTGGGTAAACAAATCAAGGTGATTCAATTAATAATACAACATGATTAATAAAAGCATTGATGCGACAAAAAAAGGCAAAATTATTAATCGTGCTAATTTATGTAAACCTAAACAAGAAAAAAAAAAAAGCATATTGCATCTATCCGTGTAATAGCATGGTGCTACATACTCCCGCCTCTAATCAAAACCCTGAGTTTTGCTTTCTTTCCATAGAACTTGTCACAATTGCTTTTTGATGCACATGGTGACTTGTAACATTTTTCTTATTTCATTGTCCATCATTGTTTTTCTTTCACTGTGCATAGGGATGGCAACATCCCCGTGGGAACATGTCTTGAGGGATTTTCTTCATTTGGGGCGAGTACGCGAGTAATTTTATACTTAATTTCTTATTAAGAAAAAAATTGGAGAAAATTTAATACCTAATATTTTATTCGGGGAGAAGGATGAAATCCTATCCCTCTCCATTTCTTCATTTCTGTTTTTAGTTTTTAACTTTTATTTAATTTCTTCTAAAATTTTTAGTAAATATATTTAAAATTTAGATTATAATGGTATAGATGTAAATAGCAATTATCATAATGTTTATAGAAAATAATATAAATAACAACTAATATAAACACTTGAAATTGACGAAGATTATTTTGCTGATGATTTATGCCATGTGAATTTTATGAATGTATTCGTCTTTCAAGCTTTATTTTATAGTTAAATGGAAATTTAATTATTTAGTTTATTTTGATGTTTTTGTGTTGGTAATACAATTTTATACATTTATTTTAATATGATTAAATTAAGTTTGGAAAATAAATATATTAGTTATTCCGAAATTGGATACCCTCGCAAATCCTCTTTTATTTATTAGAAAATACACATTCGCTCCCCTCAAATATTTAAAAGAGATGGGGAAGTAGGGATGACAAATTGCAGGCTTATGCTTGGGCTAGTCTTTTCAAGCCCAGGTCCAAGCCCATGTTATTGGTCAGAGGCCTAAGCTCTTGGAAAGTCTGTCCAAGTTTGGCCTTCCATTAATTTTTTAAATAAATTTTTAATGAAGCTAAAAGAAAAAAATACTTAAATTAAAGATGATTATCCAATACATAATAGATTAATAGTCAAATACGCAAAATACTAGTAATACAACATAATAAACCACAAATAATGCATATTAATTATAAATTAAAGTTTTAGTTTATAAATTATAATGCATGGGCTTTTCATAAGTTCCTAACTAGACCCATTTACAGTGAACTTTAAAATTTTTAGCCTATATCCATGGCATCATGATGGGGCTTTTTTACCCACCCTATAAAAAAAATACGAAAATAAAAATTGAATATAAATGATAGGTACGAGAATGTCAATCCTCTTCCCTCCCCTCGTATTGCCATCCTACTTGTGCATGAAATGTTAAAACAATTTAAAATTTCAAAATTTCAGGCAATCATATAAATACCCTCAACTACCTAACACCATACACATGTTGATAAATGATAATAGGTCCAGAAACCAGGAGTGTTCAATATTCAATAATATGTTGATAAATTTTAATAGGTCCAGGTACCAGCAGTGTTCAATAACATATTAAACATTGCTATCACACTTTGTTATTACCTCACTTTAGTGGAAATATAGAAAGTTGTCCTTTTTTTTTTAATAAAAGGTAAGGGGGTGGGACAAACCCAAATAATTTTTATTTTTCTCTTACTTTCCCAAGGCTCGAACGCGGGTGGTCAACTGCTACAAGCTTTATGCTGTTACTAACCCGACCATGCCCTTAGGCGTAGAAAGTTGCCCTTAATGGCTTACATTTTGTCTTATTGGGTTTGGCAAAACTAGGGGTTGGTGTTTTTCGATTTGGTTCGGTTCGGAGCCAGAATCGAACCGAGCCAAAACCGATCAGTTATTAAGAATTCAAACTGAATAGAAATCGAATTTCAAAATTGAACCGAACCGAACCGAAATATTTCGATTCGATTCAGTTTTGAGGTTCTGTTTAGTTCGGTTCGGTTTAGTTCGGTTCGGTTTATACATCTTCTGGATTTTCATTCACAGAACTGCAAAAGGGGTTCTCACTATACACACTAATTTCACACTTATGGTAACCATAACCCACAAGATTCAAGTAATATACACCAGTACAAAAGCAATACAACCCACAAATTTCAAGCACCAGCAGCACAAAAGCAATACAGCCCACGGAATTCAAACACCATCACCACCAAAAGCAATATACAGCAGTCGATTTCACACTTGCAGTAGCTGCAGCCCACAAGATTCAAACAACCGGCACAAAAGCAACATCTCACAAGATTCAAACAGAAGTAAAATAAACACATATCATAAATTAAAAAAAAAAATTGCAACAGGGAAGATGACAGGTTGATTGTAGGCGATTTGGAGTGATGAGAGTGAGACAAGCAGCTTGAATGAGGCATGAGTGATGACTAACGACGGTGGACGAACAGTGAAGGCTGAAGATGACGAGCTGAGTCGGCTGCTGGCAGACGAGTGAGACCACGAGATGATCGTGCTCGAGGGCTGCGTCTGCGACGACGTCATTGTGAGAGGCTGTGACAGGAAAAGATTGTCGTGCCACCGATGACCGTGAGAGATGGATGTCGATTTAGGGATTTACAGATTGAGGTTGTTCTTTGTTACGAATTAGCAATTAGGATTGAAAATTGATTTTAGATTTTAGATTTTAGATTTTTAGATTTTTATATTTTAAATTGAATATATTTTTTAATTAATTCAAACGAACCGATCGGTTTGTCGGTTCGGTTTAGTTTTGGACTAAACCGAATACAAACCAATCGGTTCATAAGTTTTCAAACCATTCAATTTTTATCATTAGAACTGAACCGAACCGAACTAAAATTTTTTGGTTCGGTTCGATTCAATTCAGCAAAAACCGAACCGTTTGCCCACTCCTAGGAAAAACTATACTTTATTTAGGCAAAAGTAGCATGCTTTGGTTTGGGTTTCTTTTCTAAAAACCAAGGATGAGGTTTTAGAGCACTTTTGTTATATTACATTTATTTAGCATATGTATAATATCTGTGTATTTATTAAAAATCGTCATAATATATATATATAAGTAGAAGAGATACCCGATATCTCTGTGCTTGATGACTTAATGCAATAATCTGTAGTTACTAAGTTGCAGCTTCCGTAACTTATAAATTAAATTTAAATTAATGAGATGAAATTTATTAGACTGACGTTGTACTCTCTCATTCAATTAATTTGATCTTGATTCTTGGAAGGTGAGAATAACATCAATAATAGAAGGAGATTAATAAATATCCCAATTCATTAAAAATAAATAAATCTCACAAACATGGCCCCTAACATATCGCAACTAATTTGCGTATTGCACTCTAACAACTTGTGTATGTACACACACCTCTATGTCATCATATTTAATTATCATTTTTTTTTATCACTCTACTCTACCGTCAAATATTTCCAAATTTAGCAAACACGCAGCGGGCTAATGCCAGCATAAGGAGATAACGGAGATAACGGGGGCACAGTAAATATCCCCTTTTCGCCATCCCAAAACCCGGTCCAACTCGATGGCGTCAACGGTCCAACTCCAACTCCACCTCCACTACCCACCGTTACCGTTTCCTCCTCCTTCTTCACCACCACGTTTCTCTGAAATCCCTCGGTTTCCTCATATTTCCTCTTCTTTCCACGGTCAACTTCCACTTTAGAATCCAAAGTCCCGCCAACTTCGAGAGGGAAATTCAATATCGCTTTGCTTCCACGCAGCCTAAACGCAGCGTTGTCATAAGCTTTGGCGGCTTCAACGGCAGTATCAAAAGTTCCAAGCCAAACCCGGCTCCCTTTTCTATTCGGGTCCCGGATTTCAGCTGCATACCTGCCCCACGGCCGTCTCCTTACTCCTCTGTAATGCTTTTCCTCATTATTTTTATTATTATTATTAGTATTATTATCAGCAGCAGCATCTGGATCTTTATTTTTCACAGCAACTGGGTTATCAGCATCATCATTAACATTGGAGCAGCTCATCAAATTGAAGCTTGTAGTTTGGGGTATGGTTACGTTTTTTACACAGGCCGGCTTCCGTTGTTTTAAAGTGCTTGAAGGCTTGTTTCTGCTGTTTATATTATCACGATCAGTTGTAGTAGTAACTGTTGTTGCTGTTGTAGTTGTTGTTGGGTTGTTGAATAAGCTCGGGCTTTGAGGAAGGTTTGAGATATTTTTGAAGCTATGGGTATGATCAATTGAAGAAGTAAAGTACTGATCAGCGAGAAGATACTGGCTGATGAGTTCTAAAGTTGATGCTTCATTCAGAGATGCCATATTTAAGAGAAAAGCTACAGTTGGTATTGAAGATGAGATGAAATGTAAATGGAAATTGGTTTGGTGTATTTTGAGTGGAAAAAAAGAGTGTTGGTGGATTTGTATTTAAAGGGGAAGAAAAAAACATGAGAACTCAAAACTTTTTGTTGGAAGCAATGAGGACGCTTCCCCTGTCGAGGCTTCTTGGAACCTTGGCATGTGAGAGAGAGGAAATTTAATAACGGAGTTGCGTTACGTTTAAAGATTGGTGTGATTGATGGATTTTTTTTTTGACTTGTTGGTTTTCTATTTGACGTTGTTTAATCATAGTGAGGGTCCATGAACAGGATTCCCGGTCTTTTAATAGTCGCTCACTCAGTTTCCAGGCTATTTCATTAAATTAAATAAAGATTTCTTTCTTTTTCTTTTTTTAATTATTATAAAAAATTTGGACTTTTTTTAAAATAAAAAGAAAAAGTGCCAATAATGACTCCCCACCTAGAACTATATTACAAAATGGGACAAAATGATGTTATAATAGGACAAAAAAATAAAAGAAAAAATATTTAGCCACATTATTTAGGTTGACCTTTTGTTATCGGAGCCAATGAAATTGCTGTCTACTGGTAAACCCTGTCGCTCCATATAGGTAGTACTACAAAATTTATATACGTATCTAAAATCTTAATAAAATTCACATTGTATGTATTTTTATTTGTGGAGTTTATGATAAACACGTTAATTTTTATTTTCTTTGTACGATATGGAATCTTTTGTTTTCTTTAATTATTAGAAAACATATGGCGTTAGAAAATTTGCACAACACAAACAGAACACTAAGGTCTTGCATTTCGTTACTAACACTGTAACACACTACTAGCACATAAGCTTAGATGATGGTGGATGTATACCTTGAGGCGTATACCTTAGATGATGGTGGATGTATGTTCAATTATGAACATTTTGTTCCTTATTAGTGAAGAAAATATATACTACTTTTCTGTTAGCACAAATATTTGACTCTGCATTTAATAGCTGGTGATCTTTTAACGCCATGCTTGGTGGAGGGGTGGTCACTACCACATACTATAGAATTCGGTAAAAAATCCTTAATAATATTACCTCGAGTAATGCTTATCTATTGGAAAAAATAATAATAATAAAATTAGTACTCATTGATTCTTCAACTTTTATTTTAATTAATATTACGGAATTCTTTGGTGGTTATTCTGACAAACATTTCTTTAACGTTGTCTTCATAAGCTTATTAGATTGATTCTCTGTTTAATTAAGTTGTATCTAACAAGTTGTTTTGTTTTGTTTTTCCTTTTTTTTTTAAAAAAAAAAACTTGCCAACATAACAAATACGAGCAATGAGATCACCGAAGAATAAGTAGAACTGTTTTGTTTAGTTTTTCCTTTTTTAAAAAAAAAAACTTGCCAACATAATAGATACGAGCAATGAGCTCACCGAAGAATAAGCAGAACATTTTACTGTTTATTTATTTATTTTAAGAAGAAGAGATTTTGAATTTGATTAATACTGAAATTAATATATACTACTTACTCCTTTATAATTTTCATAATACTTAAAAACTCCCACGGCACTCAAAATTTAAAGGAAAGGAGGCGTAAATGGATAATTTATTTGATAATTTATCTTCAAAAAATAAAAAATATATTCTCTATTAGAAAAATGTATAAAAATAACAAAAATATAAGAAAAGTGTGTTGTTATTAATTTTTTTTATATAAGTAAGACATTTTACCATTTGTTTATTTATTTTAAAGAGAGATTACTAATTTCACTCCTATTGAAATTAATATATACTACTTTTTCCTTTATAATTTTCATAATATCTAAAAACTCCCATGGCACCAAAAATTTAAAGAAAAAGAGGGTAAAATGATTATTTGCTTGATAATTTATCTTAAGAAAATAAAATATATATTTAGTATAAGAAAAATGTATTAAAAAATTAAAAAATAAGAAAAATATTTTAATATTAATTTTTTACTAAAGCCAAAACATTTATTTTCTTATTTTTAGTACTTAAATTTTTTGTTATAATTTCTATTGATATGATTTATTTAATATATAATAAATATGAATAAAAGTATATTTGAAAATAAAGGTAAAATTATGAAATTATGTTAGCAGGGAGGTCATTGATTATTATGAAAATAGAAAGAGGGTAACTGATACATATTAATTTCAGTAAGGGAAAAATTAACAATCTTTTTTCTAAGAATAATAATATGTTTACAAATTTCAGATTCAAATTTGAGGTACAACAAAATACTCAAATCTTTTAAATTAACTTTGTGACGGTATTTTAAAAAAAAAAAATTGTGATGGCAGCCCCGATATCTAGCTGGCTTAAAATGGATTGAATATATTTCCAGATTACTGTATTTTGAAAAAAGATCACCGCCATTAAAAGACGAGAGGGACTCAAATGTAGATGATGCATGATCTACCATTTTTTCATTTGAAAAATAATTTTAGTTCATGGTCAATCTTGATCTTTTTTGATAGCTTTGGCCAATTTCTGTATCCCGCAGCCTAGAAGTCGACACTAGTAAATATTAATAGGCGGCAATGTATCTTGATCTTTTGGCACGTTCAATTAAGCACTGAATTAGTATTGAACTTTGCTTCGAATTAGTTCAATTTTTGACATTTATAATATTGAAATAATCTATCTTTAATTTTGCAAAAAGCCATCCCCAGCCTGGCCTAGTATAAGTTTCAGCTTTGTCATTATCTCATTTGAATAGGCTGTACTGAACTCCAAACAGTCCTAGATATCTTTTTTTTTTTTTTTTCAGAAGAACGGTCCTAGATATCGCATAACTTAAAGTGAGAAGTTTTTTTTTTTATAATTATATTTTACTGGTTTCATGTTATTGTCAATTTGAATCCTTGACCAACTACTCTCATTTTCTTGGATCATAAAAGTTACAAAATTATGAATATTATAAAAGCGATATTGACGCATTTTTCTAAAGTTTTCGCAAGGTTTATATTATTTTGTGGTTGGAATTTGTCCGTGAAAGTTCTTACATTGATTAATAACAAAGTACCAATAACAAAGTAATAAAATAAAATAACTTGCAAATTACTCAATCAAATCTCTAAGGTCACCCCTCAATTTTGATCTATAAAAAAGATATACGCTAAAAAGTTAATATAGGCTGTCATTTTCCTTAACTACTGTTATAAATTTTTGCCACAAAAATATTTGCCGATATCCAATTACCGAACATGATTGTTCAGAGTCTTGTAAAGGCAAAACATGGACATTTTATTTGACTCTTAAGAGTGATTCAATAACCACGTGGGTTTGAATTTTGACTATGGTGACCGAGGACGAATTAAAATACTGAGCGATTAACATGTACAGTTATCCAAAAGTACGACTCGATCGCTTACAATTTTGCATGCATCAAGGCCAAGTTGCTAAGTCTCTAATTAAATTAATCAGAGACTTGCTGTTTATTGTCTTCTGGAGGTCATGCCGTGAAATGAATGTGGTCATTTGTTTTTGTTTTCCTTTTTCTTTTTCTTTTTCATTGGGCAATGAATTGATACGTTGCTTGATAGTCGTCGTTGATAATTATTTGGACCGATCGACATTATGCAGAGAGGAAATTATTGAGAGCGATGGAACTTATAATTGATTGCTTGATATGATTTGCCGATTCATTAACAACTATTTTAAAGGAGATGTTTTGGTATATGTAGGTGGCGTTTGTTTTTTTTATTTGAAATCTAAATATATCTGAATTAGTCTGAATTTTGAATAGATCTAAACGTTTGAATCTGAATAATATGTTTGTTTTTTTCGTCTGAATCTCGGAAAAATAAAGTATTAAGTTGTTTGTTTTTTTCAACTTGAAAAAGCTGAAAAATATGTATTTTTACATTTGTATCTTTTACTAAATTTGAATGTCAAATAAATAATAAATTAAAATACCATAATATTTTAACATTTATAAGTAAAATTATATTTAAGTGAATACATAATGATTTTAGAATTTTAATATATAAAATATCATAAATTTTAAATTTTATCGTATATAATATAAGAAAGAAAAACATGGATATTTTTATGTGGGGTAAATGTCTATGGGTGAGTTTTGGGATAGACATGAAAAATAAATTAAAAAACATGGATATTTTTGACATTAGTAAGTAATTGACTTAATTCAAATTTCTTCATTAAGTAAAATGCCAAAAAAATTGGCTTATTTTATTAAGTCAAAATTATCTAAAAAGTCTCATTAAGTTATAAAAACAAACACCTCTAATTAACTTAATTAATTAAGTTAAGTCACTTTAAGTCATTAAGTTAAAAAATAAACGTCACCGTAGTCTAATGTTGAGAAAGTAATAATCTTTACAACATAATGGAAATCCGTGGTATTCAAAGAACGAAGATACTTTGGGAAAGAAAATACAATACGAAAAAAAATTGTAATGCATGATGCTTCGATGTTATTCTTTTTGAAAAAAAATTTCTTTGTTTTCTTAATTTAATTTTTCCTAAAGTTGCCAACAATCCCATTATTGAATTATTGGTTGGTTCCTCCTCCCTGTATCCCTAAGTTGGAGGTTTCGAGTTTTCCTAATAATTGTATAAGTAATTTCTTATATGCATTGGGCTTTAATATAAAAAAAAAATCCAGACTTCATAAAATGGAAAACAACTAAAATTCGCTATTGTTTGGAGAAAATATTTGCTTCCCCTCTTATGTTTCAAAATTCACTAAAACCTCTAACATTAATAATATCCTGTTAATTATCAAAATTTTTACTTCAAAATTAGTGTCAAACTTCATTTATTTTTCAACAATAAAATTCACCTATTTAGAAAATTTTGAATTTATTCAGCAGCTCACTCGAAATTTACAAATTACATGTATGATTTTTCACTTTTCTTAAAAAGGTTGTTAGTATCTCAATAAAATAATTATTTTATCCTTAAAGTGTAATTTAATAAAGGATAAAAAAATTGATACTTTTTATAATCATTGTGTGGAAATTAATATATTTTCAAATCCTCAGGTGGCCCACCACAATCACATACTTTATGTATGTGACATTAACATGTTAAATTTTAAATTATTTTTGTGACATCATTGAAATTTAATATCAATTAACCTAAGGTAGAAAGTAATAAAATATTTGTAAACACTATGTGAGCGGCTTAAATTCAAGTTTTTCCAGTATTTTTGAACATTAACGAAACTTCGAATGAATAATAATTTTCCTTTTCTCAAAATTCAAAATATTTGTATGGGCAAAAAGTTTTTAGACTAATATTTTTTTTTTGGAACAAAATTCATAGCACATATGTCGTTTATTCCCTTATTATTTATACGAAAATATAGGAGGTGGGCAGAGCCCAAATATGTGTCATGACTTACTATTATTTAATCGCACAATACTTCATTATTTGAATTTGTAACAACTAACTATTCATTGATCAGTGCAATGGTTAAATCTAAAATTAGAAATTGAACTAGTACTCAATATTGCCAAAACATCAATTCATCTATCAGATATAATAGAATACCGTGAACCGGCCAAAAATAGTTTGCTATGAACCACCTCCTTTTCTTTCCCATGTATGTGAGTAAGGTTCAGTACCTTTTGTATATATTATAAATATTGATTTTCTTTGTCCCTTTAGGATTTAAAAAACTTTTCATTCCTAAATTATAAAAACATCATTTGAAAAAAAATACCAATGATGCACCATAAATATGTACATTATGAGTAATGTTATAAGTACAAATTCTTATACAAATAATTTTTATATAAATTGATGTAGCATTATATAATGGTTGAGGCAAAATAAACTTACATAAAGTTATGTAATGCCACATCAGTTTAAATAGAATAATTGTAGCCATATCATTACTCTTAAATTATTAATAGGTCATGTTAAGTTATATTATATGTAGCTTACAATAAACCTAAAAATAATTACCTATAATTCTCATTTATTTCACATTATATTATTTTGTAATATTAAATAACTACTTTTAACTTACTATAAGTTAGAATATATGTAAGCCACTAGGCTAAAGCCTCACAATTGTAGGTCATGGGTTCGAGCCCCCATAACGCATTATGCCGGTTAATTCCTTTACTCAATTTGAGTGAAGACAACCCTCTCTCTTTCGGAGTAGACGTCTCTCGAATATTAGAGATGATTAAAATTTGGGCTGTGAACGTCCCTAGAATATTTGAGAGAATTAAAATATAGGCTGTGATATATAATATTTATAAATTAGTCTCAATAATTATCTGATTGTAAATATTAATGTACTAATCTCATTAAATATGAATTATAATTTAAACATTAGTCTCATATAATTAAAAAAAATTCGAATATATGTAACTTGCCAGCCATAGTTATTAATTTCCTTCCCCTTGACTTTCGTATTGCACGGTATGCTGACTTCTTGACTGGAGGGATCGGTCAAGGTACATGGCTATGACGGCACGCCACCGAACCGAAATAATTGACAGTTTGACACTCAATAATAAACATCTATGCCTCTGCACTACTGACTGACGACCCAATACTGTTGAATTTCAACGTTGAACATTGACGATCTATATCAATTATAATTGTTATTATTAATATTTCTATTTATTTATTTTAAATGTGAATGAATGTATCTGGCTAATTGACCGTTTTATTTATTTTATTCTTGAAATGCAATTATTTAAAATATAACATCAAGCATATATTTTAGTAAGAATAATTAATGATACGGATTTCGATCTTCTGTTTTTCATAATTATGTTACACATAGCAACTGTAAACTTTAATGGTCAAAACTTATTGACCTTTTCTTTATTTCCTTAATAATCAAATCAGTTTTTTTTTCTTAGTTTTTTAGGTTTTTTTTTTTTTTTGTTTCGTTTGAAGTTTGAGATGTAAATTTGACTAAAGTTTGAACGAGTTGGAGGTAGATGAGTGAATATATATATATAAGTCACATTTTATTTGTTTTTATACATAAAAAATATCTTAATTATTTATATATCACATTTATACTTTCATAAGTTAAAACGAATAAAAAGATTAGGTTTTATACTATACGTAACATGTTTTTGGTTTTTGTAAATAAAAGGGAAAAGAATACTCGTAGAGGCAGATTCACCTCATGACCAATGGGGGCTCAAGACTCTATTGGAAAAAAATAATTTAAAAAAATTATTGTTAAATTTATAAACATAGTCTCATAAACTCATAACATAAAATTTAAATTTTAACTTTGAGAATTATAAAAGCTCATACTTTAATTTTAAAAAATAAAATCTAATAGCAACCCATATGGGTGTTTACTCCCATTAAATCAATAAAAATATCCTCTATAAATTCTTTAACCCATAAAATTTTAGTTTTCACATCTTATCAATATGTAATTGGGTCTCCCTTTAAAAAGCATTTTTTTTTTAAATTTGCCACTGGACATTGACACTCTTATGATTTGGTAAAATGGTCACAAAGATCTCACATTTTCATAAATGGTGACACAAATCTATTTTGGATGCACAAACTTATTTTTTAGACAAAGCTTAGAGGTTTATGTGAGTTTTGTGATCATTCTGTAACACAAAGAAGGTTTATATGTCATTGCAAGACATTGTATGGTCTTTTCAAACACAAAAATGGGTCTATATATTTTGACAAAAAAGTTTATGTGACCATTTAAAAAAAAAAGGAGGTCTCCGTAACCATTTCCTCAAGTTAAGGGGATGCTAGTGTCTTTTTTATTAAATGGAAAATATGAACATGGTTAGTTGACATTTATATTTTTATAAGTCAAAACTAATAAAGGGATTAGATTTTATAGTTTAGTAAATAAGTAGGTTTGATAGAGATATTTTTAAGATTTACTTCCCATTTAGACCTTTTCTCATTTAGATAGAAGTCACAAAATCTATTCATATGCAAATGTATGAAAATCCAATATAAATAACAAAAAGAGAGAGTAAATTTCAGAAATATTTAAAAGTAATAAAAGGGAAAGAACAACTACACCTCCAAAATTTACGAAAATGGTCATGAAGATCCAAATTTTTCAATGACGGATACACTAATGTTTTGTAATAATTAGAAATATAAAATTAAAATAAACATAATAATATATAAAATTTTAAAAATAGTATCACAATTTAAAAATATTTTATTATTTTACAATTTATTAGACATATTTTATTATATTAAAGTAAAATATAATAAATATATCAAATTATTCTGAATATTCTGAAAAGTAATAATTCTAATATTATTAATACGTGAGATATTTTATTAATTATAAAATCTACTTGACCTAAAGATTTATTAATAATCTTTATAAAATAATACAAATATATTATTAAAATAAATATAATAATTTACATATTTAAAATTATTTTATTAGTTTTTAATATTATTTGTTTACTAGAAAGATTATATTATTTATATTACGTTTGTATTTACTAAAAAAATTAAATCAATTTTTAGTTACTACATTCAAAGAATATTATGGTAAAAATGGGGTCTTAGTATTCCTTTTTGAAAACTTAAGTGTTTGCATGACAATTCCCTAGATTTGAGAATGTAGCTGTCATTTTCCTTATTAAAATTCAGATTTAAGATGTTTAACACATAAGCTTTTGTTTCTTGGTAAATGAAATTAATCTATACGTCCCATTAAGAAATAATATGTTAGTTTAATAGAATTTCTTTAACAACCAACTAAATGATTCTTTTAACTTCTGTTAATAATCAATAGATATTATTTTTTGGTTGAAAAATTCAAAATCCTAAAACTCATTGCATGCTTAAAGAAGGTGTGAGAGAGGAATTCCCGTATAATGTCCGAAATCAAAATTTTTATAGAAAATTAATCTTGGTGTTGTAAGAAAGATTTCTTCAACTAGTTCTAGTGAGTTCAAGATGATAAAATGATAGGAATTACCTACGCGGATCATGTTTGTCTTTGCTATCATCATGTGAGCAATTGCTAGTTTTATTTATTTATTTATTTTTTAATTTGTTGGTATTTTTCCACGAAGCTATTTAGTGGCGAATAATTGATGAATATACACATCTATTGAACTCACTTGGCCTAAAACATTATTATTATTAAAATTTATATTGTAAAGATAAAGTGCACATGTGAAAGAATCTTGAACTGTTGTGTTTGGTGAAACAGAAAGCACGAGAAAATTAACAGAAGACACATAACAGAAGCTTGTAGAAGATTCTTATTAAATCATTAAAATGAATATCGAGTACATATTTATAGAGAAACAATTGCTCTTTCTCAATTCATTCTACACATGTGAGAAGAGCTTGATATATGCT
>NW_006261964.1:25988605-26033089 GCF_000493195.1 Citrus x clementina | reverse complement strand
GATGACTTGTAGACATAAGAGTAGGCACTTGATTACAATTAACCATATCATTTCTTGCCAAAAGATCAGCAATATACTTGGCTTGTGACATGAATTCCAGTTGCTAATTTGGTAACTTTAATGCCCATAAAATAATTGAGTTCTCCTAAATCCTTTAGAGCAAAGGTTTACTGCATATCTTGAATAGTTTGTTGAATCTGATCTGAACTAGAGCCTGTAATAATAATGTCATCCATATAAACTAGGACTAGAAGCAAATGACCACTAAGATTCATGTAAAACAATGAATTATCTAATTTGGAAATCTAAAAATTTCATTGAGAGACCATGGCAGATTTGAATCTATTAAATCAAGCCCTTGGTGCTTACTTTAGGCCATACAAAGCTTTTTAACTTGTAGATATGTTGAGGTTTACATGGATTTACAAAGCCTTTAGGCTGAGCCATGTATTCTTCCTCAACAAGTATGCCATTTAGAAAAGCATTGTTCACATCCACCTGTCGAATGGCCCACTTATGCATAACAGTAATGCTTAAAACAATTCTAACTTTTAAGGCGTTAACCACTAGACTGGAAGCTTCATTATAATCAACCTTAAATGTATGATAAAAACCCTTAGCCACCAACTTTGCTTTATACCTTGAAATAGTTCCATCAACATGATATGTAATCCTGAACACCTATTTGTTACCAATGACCTTGACAGGGGTGTTTGGTATAACTAAAGCTCATGTATCATTATGTTGTAATGCCTGAAACTCCTCTTACATTGCCCACACTAGATTAGGTAAGTCTTGAGAAACTTATATAGGTTCAAAAGGTTTAAAAAATGCCAGTTTTGGACCTAGTTATCATGGAGTGTCTAGTTGGTGGAGATGCAGGCAAATTACATGGTGGTGAATGATGAGACATAGGCAACGCATCTGATGAAAAGGTTTGAGAAAGAGAATGCAGTGAATAGTCTTGATGAAAAAAATAATGATAATGTACTTGAGAAGAAGAAGAAGCCGAAGCTACGGGATCAAATGCTATAGGTGCTACTAAGGGGGCTTGTAACTGAATAATAAGAGATACTGGTGAAGATTGGAAATCATACTTGGACTAAGAGGATAAAGTTGGAGAACAACTAGTTGTGACTAAAGATAAATCCATGCCAACAGCATAAGGGAAGGATTATTCATTAAAAAAAATCATGATTAGAGACATAGACCTTCCCTGAAAAATGAAGACATTGATAGCCTTTATGATGAGAACTGTAACCTATAAAGATACACATACCAGTTCTAATTCAAGTTTGTGTCTATTATAAGATCTAAGATAAGGATAACAAGCACAACCCAAAATTTTAAGGGAAAAATAGTCATAGTTTCTAAAGTAAGAGTTTATGATAAAGAGAAACATTTTGTAAAGTTGGTGTAGGAAGCATGTTGATCAAGTAAACATCAGCATGAAATGCATTCCACCAAAATTTCAAAGATAAATGTACCTGTGCTAATAAAATAAGACTAATATCAACAATGTATCTGTGTTTCCTCTTTATTCTACCATTTTTTATGATGAATGTGGGGACAATGATGTCTAAAATGTATCTTTGAGGTGTTAAAGAAAGAACAAAAGTTCTGAATTCCTCTCCTTAGTCAGTTTGAATAGATTTAATATGTTTATGCAGATAATTTTCAAAGAAGGTTTTAAAGTTAGAAAAATACTTCAAGTGCCTCGGATTTGGCTGGTAAAAGAAAAATCCAAGTAAACCAACTATAGTCATCATGAATAGAGAGATATAGGTGTATTCTTGAGTGGAAGAGATATGAGATGGTCCCCAAAGTTTTGCACATAGCGATTGTAAAGGTTCTGTAGTTTTGGTTTGCACAGAATTAAAATACAGCTATGTTTTTTGCTTTATTAAATTGACAAGCATCGTAAGATTCTATGTTTTTTGCTTTATTAAAACTAGCAAGGTCATTATAAGATTTCAATACAACTTTCAAAGTATAGATGGAAGGATGTCCTAGTCTTTTATGAAGAAGATTTACATCAACTAGTTTCAAAATGATAGTAGACAAACATGATCTTTGGAACTAGAATGAATAATAAGAACAACAAGCAAACAAAGACTCAAATTTATTTTGATTGACAAGAACTATATTAGCATCAACAGACTGAGATTTATTTTGACTGACAAGAGCTGCAGTGGTAGTAATAAACTGAAGAGAAGAATATGAAGATTGTAGTCTATATAAGCCTCCCACAACAACTCCCTCAAGCAAGATGATCTATGTGCTCTTAGCCTTATAAAACAGAAATTCTCAACAAAGTCAACAATAACATAGTTATTAGACAACAATTTAAAGACATTAAGTAGTTTTGGTAATTTTTAGTACATGTAAAACATGATTTAGAAGTAATAGTTCATGTGTAGTTATAGCAAGCAAAGTTGATCCAATATAATGAATGTGCAATGCATTTCCATTTCCAACAATCGACTATTCACTGCCAATGTAGATTTTAAGGTCAAAAAGTTTACCTAAATCATTGGTGATGTGATTTGTAGATCCACTGTCAATGTACTAGGAGTGATCTTTAGCTCCTGCCATTCCATTAAATCTATTTCCAGGAACAAGAGAAGTAGTGCAATTACCAGGAAAGCTATGAGTGAAAGTACTGTCTACAACAAGAGTATAAGTATCAGCACCAAGAAAATAAACACCAGCCCCAGTATAAGCACCAGCACCAAGTTTTGAATACACCATATGCCCTTGAATCGATAGTTTCTTGGCATGTAAGAGTAACCAAAGTTAGGTCCAAAACCCATGCCAAAACCAATAAAGCCTCTACCTCTACCATATTGTCCTTGATTAGGTCTGTATCCTCTAAGAAAATTACCTCGGTCATAGTTCTTTTAAAGAATAAAAGAAGAATTGTATATGTTCTTGAACCTATTTGCTCCATGGCCAAGAATAAAACACATCTGACAAATAACATCAAGAGAATTTCCTCCACCATTGAATTGTCCAAAGCTAGGATTAAATCCGCCAAAAGCTGAGTTACCATAATTATTTCCACCTCCATAAGTTTTTTTAGGACCACCATTATTCCTTCCAAAATAGAAAACTATTTGAATTACATTTGCAGTCATGTTATGCATATCATCACTAGCAATATTTCCTTTTCTTATGCTCAATCCTAATCTCATGACTAAGTAGTAAAGAATACAAATCATCTAGAATGATTTTTTCTCCCCTAACTAGAACAACAGTAACCAAAGATTCATACTTAGAAGAATCAAATCTAGTTAACACATGCATAATAAAATCATTCAACTCAACTGGTTTCCTAGTTAAAAATAAGATATCAGCTATACGTTTGATTTTAGCAAAGTAATCACCCATATTCATAGATCATTTTTAATAGTTTTGAATTTGTCTTATAAGAGTTTGAATTCGAGCTTGAAATTGTGAAATGAAAATACTAGTAAGTGAATCCCAAAGTTGTTTTGAGGTTCCACAATCGATGACAGTTGAAAGATGACAGTTGAAAGAAGATTTTACTGAATTAAAGACAACATCTAGCTTAAGAGGAGTTGATTAGTTTTCAACTAGGCTGTAAACTCAGGATTTGTAGATCTGGATCCATTCTTTACTAAAGATCCAGCTTCATCTATGCTCTTATGAGGAAGAAGCTGCTCTAGACATGCACGATCTCCATTAATGAAATCTTCCATGCCACTGCCTTTAATCGAAGCTAGAACTTGTGTGCGCCATAGGATAAAGTTGTGTTGATCAAGTTTAACCAGTGTAACAAAGCTATAAGATGGATTATTTTGAGCTAGGTTTACCATAGCTAGCTCTGATACCATGAAAAAATCTTGAATTGTTGTGTTTTGTGAAAGAGAAAGCATAGAAAAATTTAGAGAAAAAACAGAATAGAACCTTGTGTAAGATTCTTATTAAATCATTAGAATGAATACATAGTACATATTTATAGAGAAACAATTGCACTTTCTCAATTTATTCTACACACGTGAGCTGAGCTTGATAAATGCCAAACTAACTAACTAACTAATTCTGCCACATCAGCATGTATAGTGAACTAGTTAGCTGCTGTAGGTTACATACTATCAATATGCTCTGCATTTCATTCGTCACCATATTAACTAACAGCATGTGAACATATTAAATTTCTAAAATCTTTGGCTCTTAATTACGTAGTAATTTGGTATATTAGAATATCACTAAAATATTCTTTGAATTTGGTTTTTTAAACATTTTCTTACCTATGGTGGTAAATAGAAAGAAATAAAAAAATTAGCCATCTCCCAAAAGGCTCTTTAAATAAAAATAATTTCATATTATTTTAATCAAAATTTTTTCTCCACCAAAATAATAACAATTTTAACACATCTCTCCCTTTAAGAATGAGAAAATAAAAAATATTATAATACTAAATTGAAGATTATAACAAACTCTTCAAATGAGATTTTTCAAATGAAAATATCATTTTCTCTCTTTAGTATTAAGGAGAGAGAAGAATAATCTCATTTAAAGAATTTCATTTGAAAAGTCTTTTGGAACACTTTTTACTTATATGACTTTTCAAATGATAAGTAAAATCTCATTTGAAGAATTGTTAGTGATGTTTTAAGTGTGTCAAATTTAATTACCTTAATGGAAAGAATCAAGGTAAGGATATTAATGGTTATGGAAACATTAATCTCAAACCAAGGAATCAATCAATCTCGATCATTTTCCAAGATTATGATGCTGTAGGATCTTGACACCAATTTTATATAATATCTACTGAAGAAAGAGTGGGACAACAAGATCAGAGTTAGAATTTACACCTATAACCTGTTTTGGAACCAGTGATAGAAAGAAACTTGATTTACTTAATTTAAGACTTTTGGTTTGTTTCATTTGAATTTAGAGTGATGTATGTGCTTATTCAACATGAATATGGCTTTTTCGACATTGAAATACAAAATTGGCCGACTTTGTGTTTACACTAAATGAGAGAGAAAGAGAAATGAGAATGCGTAAGCAAAAAATCTACCGGTGGCTTTCATACCATTCTTTGTGTTGGTGGGACTCTCCTCTAGATTCCGTTCTTAATTTTATCTCTCGGGATGCCAATGGCTTAAACCGAAGACTACACTACCTATTTCCGGCAGGTTTGGTTGCATTTGCTTTCCTCTTTTTCCATGCCTTTTTGTGGAATTTCGCCCCTTTGTTCTTCCTTTGACTGATATATTTGATGTTTCTATTTTAATAAAGTTCTTTTCCTTTTATCGAGGTTCACAAAAATAAATATCTTAATTGAAATTGAAAATTCAAAAAGAAAAAGAAAATCAGGAATGAAATGCTTGTTTTGATTTTTATTTTCCAAGAGTAATTATTAATGAGATCTCAACTTTTCAAGGATATCTTTAATATTTCTAATCTTTATTTCTCTTATTTACTTTTTTCTATTTGTCTTGGGACAATGTAACTCAGAGCTCTAACATTTGTTTAAATTTACACGATTCCTTTGATTGAAAAAATAATTAAACGTACAATTTTTTGACAATTGTTTATGTCATTTGACAAAGTGACAAATAAAATATTTTAAACTTATATAATAGATAAAGAATAAAAATTTAGAAAAAGGAGAACTACATCCCCTAATGGTTTGAAAAATGATCATGCAAAATCCTAAATTTTCAATAAAGAGTGAGGCTATTTAAACCCACCAATTTCCTTTCTACACTTACTTTTTAATCAAAAATTCTATTATCTAAATATTTTTTTTTAAAATTACTTAATTAACTCTTTTTTTCTCTTTATCTTGTCAATTTTACAAATTCCCATCAATTTATTTGTATATATTATTTTAGCTGCATATAATTAGTATCACTAACTAAGCGAAACAAAACCCACCATTTAAAAATGAATATGAACAAATTTTATCAGCCATGAAAATTAGTGAATATAAAAAATTCTTAATATAAATCAAGATGTACTAAGAAAGGCCAAAAAATAAATTTAAGAGAGAATGAATTGAGTATTTAATTTACAGATTGTGAAAGTAGAGAGAAAATATACAGTTGTAAGGTAGCGAGAGAGAAAGTGATTAGTAAAAGATAATTTTAATATTTTTAATTTTTCATAATCAATTTATTTTTTAAAATAGATATAAAGAGAAATTTGATGGTTCAAATAGCCTCATTATTAATTAAAATATATCAAAATTCCTTTTTTACTATAATACCCTTCGAATATAGTAACTAAAAAAATTAACTTTAAATTTTTTTAATGAATACATATATAATATAAATAATTTAATTTGTCTAGTAAACTAATAATATAAAAATATCTTTTGATATATAAAATATTTTAAACAATGTAAAGTGTTATATTTATTTTAATAATATATTTGTACTTATTAAAATATTTTAAATAAATCTTTGAGTTACATAGATTTTACAATTAATTAATATATCTCACTTAGTAATAATGTTAAAATTTTTATATGATATTAAAATAACTTAAAATTTTATATATTTATTTTATTATTATGTTTCTATTTATTATAAAATATAGTTTAATAAAATAAAATATGTTTAATAGATTGTAAAGGATTAAAATATTTTTCAATTATTGAGATTATTTTAAAATGTATATATTGTTACATTTATGTATATTTGCATTCATTACAAAACATTGGCCTCAATTTTTTTTAATATAAACAAAAAAGTCTTGGTGTCTCTTATTGAAAATTTAAAGGTTGATATGATCATTTTCACAAACTTCGGGGGTATAGGTCTCATTTTCCCATAAAAATTTGAAATAAAAATTATTTTAATATTATTAGTATGTCTTATACATTACATTGATTATAAGAGAATTACAAAATTACAAATGACTATAAGAAGTATTGATTAACTAAAAATATAAATCAAGTAATTAAAATTACTTATCTTAAAATATGAGGGAGGCTTTTGCTTAGTTTTAGTAAAAGAACATGGTGGATATGCTAATTTTCCTCAAACGTGATACACCACTTCTATCAACCTTTTCTATGTTTTGATTATAACCTAACAACAAATTAAATTATGATCTTGTTCAAAATGAAATTGATTGAAGCAAAGAAATCAACCTCTTTGATATATATAGGCCAAGCAAATGGTGAAAGCATGTAACCCTCTTCCTAGAAAAGATTAGTTTGCTTGAATGGAAAAAATTTCTACGGGAAAATTCGAAAAAAGAAAAAAGCAACTATAGTACTGGACCATTATTCGTGCATGTGCGGTCGAGAAATCACATTGACTTTAAAGTCTTGCAAAATATCATGGAAATTGAATAACTTCTGTCTAACATGTCCCATTAAGTAATTGCGTTATGTCTTTCCAGTTAGCTACATTCTAATAGACAAGTTGCCTTTCTACATATAATGATGGCGAAAGCATGAAAAAGGACATGCTGCATTTTGTCATTAAGCTGAATAGAATTGTCAATAGTCATAAGATTTATTCAAATGATTTTATACTGATTTTAATGAGCTACCCCTCAATTACTAACTTGCGTATTTATTATTTGATAATGTCCTCAACTCCTTGAGAATATTCAATCTTATCCCACATTGGAGAGGAACAAATTAACAACAATCAACCACGAGACAGCTCATTGAAAATGTTGTCGTAATTAAGAATTCGATAAGGAGAAACATAAATGAAACGGATGTTTAGTTGTCCAACAACTTGCGAGCCCGACTGCAGGTCGATGCAAGAGCTGCCAACATTTTAGTTAAAACAATTAATTCTCCATTATTATTCATACACAACAAGATAGGCATTGCGTAAAATACTTTTTAAGAGAGTTGTGTCATTCTAATGGTCCACATTAGGTCCCGACTCGAATTTGAATTAGTCGGGGCCAATGTGTCTTTAGATACAAAACGATTTAATACACCGAAAAAAAAATTAGATAAGCGATGAAGATGACCTACAAGGCTACATCACTCATAATAGAATGTCCATCAATATTATCATATGGCTAAGTTCATTTGATTAAAATTCAACCAAAATTGGGTTGACATTTGCAGGTCACTCAAATTTAAGTAATAAAAAAAATTAAGAATCAATATTTGATGAATATGTTCCTTTATTCAAACCTTAAAAAGAAAATAATAATAAAATTTCAAATTGTTCAAGTTATACAGTGGCAGAAACACTCACCGTGTGAAGGTGGCCTGGCCTGGAGCAAGCCTCCCTCAAGTTGTTTAACATTTTTTAAATTTCATCTAGAATTAGCTGAAAAATGAATAAATTGAAAAATTACCTATATTGACCCTGTAATATTCAGAGAACACACAAAATCACACACACACATATATGGATTAAACTATGTTGTGGATAAAAATATATGGGAATATTATCCATTAAATTATAAGAAAAAAATCATTTTTTTATTATTTTGAATTTCCTGTTTAATTTACTAAGTATTCATTTTACATACTGGAATTTTAAACTAGATATAAACATGTGTCGACGCAAGTTGTACTGTTCCTCTTATTTTATTCAACTCCTTGCTCTCACACAACTGACACAAGGCACAACCAAAAATCTAAATCAACTTCAAATTTCTACCCCTGCCGAACCAATATTCTGGTTCCACGCCACCAAGTTCAAAACTTCATGTAATTTTTGTTGCAATCTAACTTGACCGCAACCTTCAAATTCATGGATATATCATATAGAATATTCATTCATGAGATAACTAATATACTTAGCGATTTACCGAACACACACCGAATCACGACACGATTGTATTTGGTGAACACGATCTTCACATGTTGCGCAAATTCAAACCATACATCAAAATTGTACGTTTGCATATATATATATATATATATATATATTAACATTCATTCATGATACGTGCGCGAACAATCAATTTGACAAAATAAATTAGAAAAGAAAAAGAAAAAGACATGCGTATGTAAAAGAAAATTGATTAATGCAAACGAGCGTTTCTTGTAGTATGTATATATATATATATATATATAGAGAGAGAGAGAGAGAGAGAGAGAGAGAGAGAGAGAGAGAGAGAGAGAGAGAGAGAGAATCCTTCTTTAGTGCGGATGTCTTTTTATTTTTTATGTGGACACTTTTTTTTTTTGAAGAAAATATGGATTGCATTAAAGAGACAAAGCATCAATTAACCAGGGAGGAGGAACATGACTCCATTCACCCAAACCGGACATAGAACCCCCCCACTTTGGCAACAGTATGGGTAGTGGAGTTCGCAGATCGATGAACAAAAGAGAAAGCCACTTCTCCTAGAGATTGAGCCAAAGCTCTGGTCCCAAAGCCATTAGGATAAACAACCTTATCATGTAAAGCGTTAAAGACTTGTAAACTGTCAATCTCTAAGTTAACGGAATGGAATGCAAATTTCTTGAGCCAGCTGAGAGCTTCCCTTACACCAATAGCTTTAGCCTCACGAGCTTCAAAACTACCAGGAAGGATGTCACTTTTCGCCGCAATAAAGTCACCTCTAGCAGAACAGATAACAGCCCCAAAACTAATCAAGCCTCTTGAGCGAATAATGGCTGCATCAACATTGCATTTGAACCACCCTACATTAGGTTTAAGCCAGCAAACAGAGCCATGAGAAGCTGAATCAGAAACTGGGGGAACATAGACACTCTTGCGAGCTTGCTGCCAAAGAAACAGATTCTGCCCAGCAGAATTCAACACAGTTTGGACCCTCCCTTTAACATCATTCCAAACTTTGTTATTCTTATTTAACCACAAACCCCAGCAAACCGTGGCAGTCAGGCTACAATCATCAATATTACAGCAAGAAAACAAATCCTCCAGCCAATGAACAAAGCTCACACAACTCTCATTAAAGCCCATCACAGAGGATATCCAGCAAGCTTTAGCAAAAGGGCAAGTAACCAAGACATGGAAAACAGTTTCAGATGAAGTGTGACAAATGGGGCAGGAAGCTAGTACCTCTACTCGACGCTGCAAGAGGTTGTCGGCTGTTGGAAGAACATTTGCCATTGCTCGCCAAAGGAAATTCTTAACTTTTGCAGGAATAAGAAGATGCCATAATTTACGCCAAGCACTACTACTAGGGGGAGAATGCAATGTATCAAGCATTCTGTAGCAGCTACGAACAGTGAACAAGCCTTTGGAATCAGGCAGCCAGAACCAAATATCCTTGTCAAGCCTTGAGTTAAGAGGAATCTGTCGAATAAGATCTCGGTCTATGTTGTTGAAGATATCATCCACAACATCAAAGTCCCAACGACGCTGGTTAGGAACCATAAGGCTGTCAATTGTTGCAGAACTGATGCTTGCTGGAATAGTAGAAGTAATGAAGCCGTTGTCCATGTCTGGCAACCAAGGGGCACTACCAATAACTATTTGCTGGCCCCCTGTAATTTGAATGCGACTACCTTCAAGAATAGCTGGCTAAGCAGCCAAAATTGATCTCCTAACATAACTAGGATTACTCCCCAGTTGTGCCTCAGCAAAAGAAGTGTTAGGATAATATCTCGCCTTGAGCAGACGAGCCACGAGAGTATTGGGATTGGTTAAGAGACGCCACCCTTGCTTTCCAAGCATTGCAACATTAAAAAAATGCAATCTTTTAAAGCCGATACCCCCATGAGTCTTCGGTTTACATAGTCTATCCCATCTCATCCAGATAATACCCCCATTGCCATTCCCTTTTTTACCCCACCAAAAGAAGTTCATCATGCTTTCTAAATCTTTACAAAGCTCCATGGGGAGGAGGTATATATTCATTGCGTAGTTAGGCATTGCTTGAGCTACTGTCTTAAGTAAAATTTCTTTACCCGCTCTTGATAACAATTTTTTATTCCAACCTTGTAAGCGCTTCCAAACTCTATCACGAATATAACTGAGGATAGCAGACTTGCTTATGCCAATATAAGATGGAAGACCTAAAAAAGTGCCATGGTCGTCAGTGCCCTGAACCCCAATGAGGCTGCAAATCGAGTGAGCAACTAGGGGTGGGCAAATTCGATTTGGATTGGTTTGAGACATATTCTCAAACCGATCCAAACTTATCGGTTTGAGACATATTCTCAAACCGATCCAAACTTATCGGTTTGAAATATTTTCAAACCGATATCAACTTAAAATTTTTTCAAACCGAACCGATCCAAACCGACTGGATCGGTTTGGATTCTCGGTTTGAGCTTATTAGCAAAAATCCCACTTCTTTTATATTATTTTACCTAAATTATTTGTTTTTTTTTTGTGTTCATAATCCAAATTAATACCTCTTTTATATTATTCATATCTACTTTGATATCTACATAACAATTCAAAAATACATCCATACAAGTTTATAGCATAATACATCGTAATAAAGAAGTTCTTAACCTGTTCATTCAAAACAAACTCACAAAATTAAAATAAACTTAAACAACATTTGACAATTAAAATATTGTGCATCTTGTCCGTCAAAACTTATGGCCCAATTACTTTTGATTTGTCAAAATCTGCGTAAAATGATAAATATAATTAGTTAGATTGCTTAACTTAGAATATAATGTAATTATATAATATTTTTGGATTGGATTGGATCGGTTTGAATCGGTTTGGAATCCTTCCAAACCGAAATCTAAACCGAGTGATGTCGGTTTGAAATCAAATAAATCGAAACCAGTTTTTTTACTAATGAAACCGATCCAAACAGATCCAAATGGTCGGTTTGGATCGGTTCGGTTAAAATATGCCCACCCCTATGAGCAACCTCATTGTTAACATTTGTGCTAAAAGAAATGGAAGATTTATTGTAGTTAACCTTCTGACCCGAGGCAGCCCCATACAAAGATAAGACAGTCTTCATCGCACGAGCCTCTTGGGGACTAGCTTTAAAGAATAGAAAGCAATCGTCAGCGAAGAAAAGATGAGTGAGGAATGGAGCACCCCTAGCAATCCTTACCTCATGTAACAGCCCTGCTCTCTCGTAATGGTTAATGAGCGAGCTTAGACCCTCAGCACAGATAATAAAGTGGTACGGAGATAAAGGGTCACCTTGCCGAAGGCCACGACTAGAGACAATAGGGCCTATTTCCATCCCATCTCGAGGGAGTTTGTAGGTTACAGTGGATACATATAGCATAATCAGATTAACAAAAATAGAATTAAAACCCATCTTGAGCATAATAGAAGATAGAAATCCCCACTCGATTCTATCATAGGCTTTAGCCATATCTATCTTAAAAGTAGCTGCCCCTTCCTTACCATGTCTTTTCCTCTTGAAATAATGCATAAGTTCAGCGGAAATCATAATATTATCAGTAATTGCTCTACCCGGAATGAAAACACTCTGAGAATCCGAAATGATAGACCCCAAAATCAACTTAAGACGACTAACTAGCATCTTAGCAACAATTTTGTAAAGGACATTACATAAAACTATTGGCCGAAAATCAATTATGTTATCAGGGTTGGGTTTTTTAGGAATCAAGATCACAATGGTCTCATTCAAGTCAGTAGGAAACACACAATGTCTAATAAAGTTCAGATACGCAGCAAAGACTTCATCACTAATAATTGACCAAAAATTTTAAAAGAAAGCGGGATTCATACCATCAGGACCAGGCAATTTATCTGGATGCATGCTGAAGATTGCCTCACAGACATCTGCTCGACTAAAGGGCTCCATAAGAGAGTGATTCTGCTCGACTGTAATTCTTGGCTCAACATATTGGAGGACCTCACCACATGAGCCACCTTTAAAGGATAAAATGTGAGTAAAATACTTGTTAATAATCTCATTGATGTCTTCCGAAGTAGTACGCCACTGCCCTTGAGCATTTTGAAGCTTCCCAATCACATTTTGCTTCTTCCGAGCTGAAGCCATAGCATGAAAGTACCTTGAGTTCATGTCACCTTCTTTAAGCTAAATAGATTTTGCCCTCTGCTTCCAAAAAATCTCATGGCTATGCAAAAGCTCATTATAATACTTCCTAGCTTCAATGAAACTATCTACACTAGCCGAATCTCAATTCCCCCGAAACAAAGTCATTTTCCTTTTGCATTCCAAAATACGAACTCGGAAGTCTTGAGTGAGGTAATTACCCCAACGAAGCATAGCAGAGCCACAAGAAGTAATTTTATTTTGAATGGGCACTCCTATAGACGAAGCCCAGCTATCCTTCACAACTTCAAAGCAATCAGATTCACGTAGCCAACTATTCTCAAAACGAAACTTCTTACTTCTCGAGGTTCTCTCCATCGGAACAGGGTCAAGGAAAATAAGGAGATGATCCGAGCAAGAGGCTTCCAGACTAATTACCTTCGCTTTCGAGAAGAGGTGAATCCATGAATTAGAGGCAAGGGCACGATCCAGCCGCTCCTCAACCCAATCTTCAGAGCCCCGAGAGCGTTCCCAAGTGAATTGATAACCACTCATGCCCAAATCGAAGAGACCCACATCTAAAACAACTTCCTGAAACCCATGTAATTTCCACTTCAGGTGCTTATTCTTCCCACGCTTTTCGCTTCAGTGGAGGAGGTCATTAAAATTGCCCAAACAAATCCAAGGTAAAGAGGAAATCAAAGCCAGAGACCGTAACAACCTCCAGGACTTACGATGATGGACATATTCTGGAAAACCATAGAAGCCCGTGACACGCCACTGTCTCTCCTCTGAATTCCCAACAGCCACATCAATAAACGTCTTCCCAAACTTGAGTAATTGAACCGTGAAGTTGGGCTTCCAATAGAAAGCAAGCCCACCACTCCGGCCAACCTTATCTACCACAAACAAACCAACATAACCCAACTGGATTTTAAGCTTCTCTAATTTATCTCTATGGCACAAAGTTTCCATCAAAAAAATAAAAACAGGATTATATTGCTTGGACAGGTCTACAAGAACCTGAACTGTTCGTGGGTGGCCTAACCCACGACAGTTCCAACTTAAGTAACTCATTTGTCTCGGTGGGCCTGATTCACCGCTGGTCCGTTTTTTGGCACATCTGAGTTTTCCATCATGGGAATTGTACCCACCTCTTCTCGACCCACTATTGAAAGTGGCCCATTACTCGATCTTCTGCGCTTAGCCTCTGAAATAGTTAATTGAGAGTCGTAATTAAATTCATTTGCTTTTACTATGGTCATGCCACTTGTAGGATCCCAAAATTCTGGCCATTAATTCCCATTTGACTCCAACCTCTGACAAGAGTGGGAGGTTCTGCAGTAATAGGCACATTCCTGTCCATATGCTCTTTCCCACGAGATTTGTTCCCATCCTTCGCGGATTTTGTGGCCCCATTCTCACCTATTACCATTGCAATCCCTGAGTTTGAGTAGTTACCAAGGTTGCCTTCCTCTATCTCTGGTGGTGCTGTCCTCAGCCAACGCTCACCGAAATTCATCATACCTCGTCTAGATGGCGCTTTCATCCATATGACATAGGGTCTAGTAGCATTATCATCCACACCATCGTACAAAGAAGGGCAGTTGCGCTCAGTATGGCCAAAAAGCCCACATATGAAACAGAACACATTGAGACGTTCGTATTTGAAATCTACCCAAAACCATTCCCCTCCCGTTTGTTTCAATCGCATTCGTCTCTTGAGAGGCTTCTTTACATCAAGAGACACCCTTAGCCTCATATAATTCCGCCAAACTCCTTTGAGATTATTCTCATCCGACTCTATAAACGAACCAATATAATTGCCAATACTATGCAAGATCCTTTCAGATTGGAAACCAAGAGGCAGATTATAAACTTGGATCCAAAAGTTAGTATGAAACAAATGAACATTTTGTGGTTGCTCCTCAGCACCTAGTCTGTGAACAAGGAGAATGTGTTGATCAAATGTCCACGGTCCCGAATCGAGAACTCTCCTTACATCAATTTCATGAAAGAATTGAAACAAAAACAGAGTAAGAGATAAGTCTTTGATACAAACACCCTTTCCCGGTCTCCATAATGCCACCATAGGATTCTTCATAGCAGCAAAGTTGATCACCTTATCAGTTAAGAAACGTCCCACTAAGCAATTACGAGAGTCATTTTTTATTCTCCCATTATCTTCATCCTCCTCTATAGCCACCTCAAGGCCACCCTCCTCCTCTTCATCAAGTTGCAGACGTGCACATTCATTATGCAAGTCAATCGCTCCTCGACTACTTGAACCAGCCATAGAAGATCGAAGAAGCAAGGGCAATGAAAAAAGAGAGGCAAAGCAAAACCACCTAAGAACTAATCTAACTTGTTAGTGAGACAAAATGAAGCAAACTTTCCAAGAGACAAGACTCAACATGTGGACACATTTTTAAGTCATAAGATTTAATAGAGTCAGTTTTTAGTGTTATTAAATTGTACTGCTTCATAACTTGTCAACATTAAATTTGTCGGTTTCTTTTGTTATGATATCATTACTCTTAATTCGCTGGATAAGTTGATAGGCTGCTACTAAATCACCTCATGACCCTCCACCCCTATATATTCTTTTAGAAAATGCTAAAAACACATAGTGTGTTGTCAGAACTAAGATAAAATTCATGTTTCTTTAATTGATTTTTCACTTGAGTCAATCAATTTTAGGACAGTTGTTACATTACATAATTATATAACATACGTCAACTCAACAGTTAATATCATATAATTTTTGTTGTTTATACTTTTGTGTTACTGATAACAGCTGTGGAGTTGACATGTTTCATAATTATGTAACTTAATAGCCCACGATATCAGTTTTATACTTTGGTATTCTGTTCCTTTAATATTATTTCTCATCACTTTCAATTTTATATTAACAAAGATGACATCATCCCATGATATCATCTATCCACCACGTGTCCAATTGTCCCCGTATATTGAATTTTCATTGAAACTCCATTAATAATAAAGCCACTGCCACCACTTCATGAATTTTCTTCATCTCATCTTGTCATCTTCCCATCTTCTCATTCTATATAAACCCCCATAACCCCTCTTATCTGAAAATCCTATATTTATTTCTCAAAAAGCAAAAATGATTTCTCATCTTCACCATCATCAATATCATGGAAGCTCAAGCTCCAATAAAAATGATGGTCTCGTGATCAGTTCTTGTTTAACAGAGAACTGGGGAGACTTGCCGTTAAGAGTTAACGACTCCGAGGACATGATCATCTTCAACTACCTCCATGACGCCGTCAACTCAGGCTGGTCTCCGTTAGATTCAACGGCAACGTCTAGCGTAAAAGCCGAGTCAGTAAGTGATAATTACAAAAATAATAATAATATCAATAATCAGAAGATGTGTAGAGGAGGGAGGCACTATAGAGGAGTGAGGCAGAGGCCATGGGGTAAGTTCGCGGCTGAGATAAGGGACCCAGCTAAGAATGGAGCTAGGGTTTGGCTTGGAACTTACGAGACGGCTGAGGAAGCTGCTCTGGCTTATGATCGAGCCGCTTTTGATATCCGTGGCTCGAAGGCTCTGCTTAATTTTCCCCACAGGATTGGCTCCGACGAGCCTCCGCCAGTCAGAGTTACGGCTAAGCGAAGTCATTCGGTAGACTCGGCGGCTGCGGCTAAGAGGAGAAAAGATTCAGCGGCGGCTAAGGAGCATCAATTGACCATGCTGCCAGCTGGCGAGCACTTATTGGTAAATTGAGTTTTCGGAAATCAAATGACAATTTTGGTTTGTGCTGTGTACAAAATTGTAACAGTGGTTCAAAAGTCCAGAGTAATAGTAACACTACTATTCCAAAATAAGAAATAGCGAAGATTGACACTTTCTCCTATAGTTTCTGGATTTTGCTGTTTATTTTCTATGGTTTTTATAATACTGTTGTATTTTCTTTTTCTTTTTTTTTTAATGTCATAATTTTTACCGAAACTCATCTCAGCCACGAAACAATTACTTTCGAAACAATTACTTTCCTTTTTGTTAAAATTTTGTTAATACCTCATAAAGGAAAACAGTACTGTATAAGACTGTAGATAAATATGAGTAATGCAACGTATATTATTCGGAAAAAATGGAATTTTTAATATTTTTTCGTAATTTTCAACGTCATTTATAGCATCGTCACACTATCATTAATCTTGGACTATAATACCACTTTATTTAAGATAGATCTTTTAAAATTTGAAAGCGATATCATCTATACGATTAGTTTCTTACACAGGTTATTCGATTATATTGCAGCTCAATTAACAATTTAACATCGCTTTCAAATATTTAAAAGAAAATTTGCTCGCTAGATACCCACGACTTGCATCCATTAATTACATAATATAGATTGACCGGTAGGGTACAATAGAAAATATATTTTATTTTTAGTGCTTCAAAATTCAACAGTTTGAATGGAAAGTTTGCGGTTGATGATATAGTCAACTGAGCTTGACTTGTTTAAATCAAAATCTGCTTAATTTAAAAATATTAGGTCATTGGAATTCAAAACTTAAAAAAAGAAAAACTTGAGCTATTTTTTTTATGTTTTATCCACCAAACATGCTAAACTTTCAACCTGCTTGAAACTAATCTAAAAATTTTAGGGAGTAATTTAAATTTTGTTGCTTATGATGCATCAGAAAAATGACAAACTTATATCAAAATGATCATCAATTTGTTTGTTGTTCTTCAACCCCCCCCCCCCCCTTTCTGGGAGACAGAATGATTAATGAATATTACAAATATTTCCGTATCATAGTATCCAATTCCACATCTTAAAAAGATGCATGAATGTTAAAAAAGTGATTAAAAAAATGATTTTTTCATTGTTTAACTCCTTTTGAATGTAAAAAAAAAGTGTGAAATATAAATTAACTTTTAGTTTACCTCTAAATAAATTGACATTTTGCATCGCGTCTCCAAAAGAATTGGCTTATTGTACCTCATACTCAATTCCATTACTTCATCGGTTAAGTTTAATGGTATAGGGATAAAATCGTAAGTTTTTGCCTTAAATTAATTTTAACGAAAATACTCCTTGATTCTATCTCTTTTTCATTTTGTTCTTCTTCTTCTCCGTTTCCTCTCCTTCTTCTTCTCTGTTACTTCTCTTCTTCTTTTTCTCCGTTTCTTCTTAATCTTCGTATTATTAAATGAAGAATATCAACTACCGGAACTTGGCTTGCGAGACTGAGGTGCGTCAGCTGCTTCCTTTCGTTACACAGCTTTCCATGCCATGGCTCATAAACCAAGTAAACAAAATTAAATGCGTCAACTAATGATTAATGGATTAATTTTTCAGATTGGGTTGAAGAATATGGTGGTAGATAAAGATTTTGTTGATGATGAAAATGGTAATGGACAGGACCGAATTTGATTGTGATTCAAATTACAGAGAATGTGCTGTGGTTTTTCTTAAAAAAATTTAATTTGAATTGAATATTATTCCTTATCTCCATATTTCCCTGTGGTCCTGTGGATACCAATTTTTCTTGGTGGTTGTAAGGCTTTTTTGGGAAAAAAAAATAATGGGGACAATGTACATGTGATAAGAAATTTTTTAATTGCAATTAAAATGAAATTCTTTACTTAAAAATGCTAAACAAATTAAATGAGTTTATTTTTTTAATTTGCTCTATAATTAATTTTTTATTTAAGGGCTTTATGTAATTAAACTTATTTATATTCACAAAAGGGTATTTTTGTCGTTTAATTAAAAGTCAGACAGAATCATTAAAAATAACTGATAAAGTAACGGATTGGATGTGGGTGCAATGAATCAATTCTTTTTGGGACAAGGTGCAAAATATCAATTCATTTAGGGTAGGTTAAAAGTTACCCGTTGTATATAAGTCCAATATGAAAGGAATAAAGTTCAACTATGTAGTATTCAGACCCAAAAGTTTCAATCACTTATCTTTGTAATTATGGTGGTGTGAAAATTACTGATCACCAGGAAGCCAAAAGCTTGACGATAATTTTTCCAAGAAAATAGAAAAACTTCCACAAACGTATCAATTATAAGTCTACAGAATGATGTGTCAGCGTGAAGAAACACTAACATGTCCATCGACTACATTGACGTGCGCTAAAGAAGCCACAAGTTATAATAAATTAATTCCACATGGCGTACGTAAGATGCAAATGGGTCAATGGAATTTAATTAATTTATTCTCTACGTGGCATATTTTTCTTCATTAAATCTTTGACAAACCCCAATTTCTCTGCGGTTAAAAGATTTAGCTTAACTTTAATTATAGCGCAATTAAGAAATTTGAGAGGATTTTTTGACCACATGTATCCATGGTAACTTTTTTCCAATGGCCTACTGGTAGTGACTCCAAAAGGAAGTAGACTTTTAACGTGCCCCCGAACCCGAACCGACCCGATCAGGGTGGATCCTCGAAGGCCTCTTCAATCCCTGCTAATTTTTGCCATCTCTACAAAAAAAATAAGGATTCAATACCATGAGTTTTTATTAAACACGAAAACAATTATTGTTACACAAAATAAATAAACAAAATAAAAATTTAAAATAATTTTAATTATTTATTTAATTCTCAATAAAAACTCAATTTAACACTAAATCTTAACCTCTCTGCAAAAGGACGAAAATTTCATTTTTCCCGAAACAATTATCATGGAGACAATAGAATAATTGAATTTGAATATAATCATATTTTGTGCGACGAAAGTCAGGGTAGTGTTGAAAACTGAACATTAATTATATGAATAAAAATTCACGGAAATTTTTTTTTTTTTAATAGATGGAATTAATTAATACATGCATGCATTAGCTTTCTTTCTGTCTTTCTTTCATTTCTTTTCTTTTTTGACAACGAAGATACAGGCTCAATTATTTGGAGTTATAGTTGTTAATTATAGTAGTCAATGGATACGACTAAGGTATTAATGTATTATCTCCGAGTGTCGTTTTTATGATTTCGAAAGCTAAACAAGTGACGGAACCAGTAGTAATCAGACTGATATGGAAAAACATATATTTATTAATAATAATCCATAATTATGAAGCAAAGTCCATTTAGGAGAAAGATGGATCAATTGTAACAAATAACAATCTTTGATGATTCTTATAATTGAGCGCATTATAAAAGAGCAGTTCCCAATTTTTCAATTAATCCCACAAAAAACTTTGAAATGATTTTTCTCTCTCAATATCTCTCATTTAATTTTTTTTTTTCCATTACATTGATTTACTGTTATTACATCAGACTATAGTTAATATTTACAATTAAACTATTAATGAGATTAGTTTACATTATTCTCTTGAAGTATTGTCCAAGTTTTAACCCTTACTAATATTTGACAGACGCCTAGTCTACTTACATCTTTCAATTAATTCCTACTTTACCTTTAATTTATTTTTTCCTTTTCCATGCACCCCACTATATAAAACTTAAAAAATCAAGTTATTATATCTAATTAATTAAAAAAAAATCTAGTCATTAACTCTAAAAATCTCTCTCTTACTTTCTAAGTAGGGATGACAAAAATCCCCACGGGGACGAGACATCTAAGGGATTTTCCTCATTTGGGGAGAGTATGGGGACGATTTTATATTCAATTTCTTATTCGGAAAAGAGATGAGGATGATTTTTTACCCAATTTCTTTTTTAGGGAAGGGACAAGGATGAGCTTGAATCCCCATCCCCTCTCCAGTCCCCATTTTCCCAATTTGATTTTTAATTCTAATTTTATTTTTTAGAAATAGTAATGAATAAATAATAAAATCTAAATAATAAAATATTAGTATAAATAGAAAATATAAAAATATTTATACAAATATATTATGAAATTTTCGGGCCCAAGTAACAAATTGGAGTCCTAAATTACTATTTGATAAGGTCTTATTCAAAAGGCCTTGGTCCAAAATTTTTTATTTTTAAATTTTATCTAATAAACAAAAATTAAAGTAAAAGCTAAAGTTATAACATCCAAACTTTACTAAGGTGTATTGTCAAACTTTACTTTTATTTAAATTTTTTATTTTAATAGATTAAATCAAATTTAAAAACTAAAAATATATTGGTTATTTAGGGGTTTTTCGGAGATTAAGGATCTTTGGGGATCTCTTTTTATTATTTGAAGAGGGGACGTGGATTCCTTTAAGCAATTCTGATGGGGACTGAGACGGGATGGAAACATATGCAAAATATCAAGGATGGGTACGGGGATATCAATCTCCTCCCCTACCCTCTCCATTGCCATCCCTATTTTCTAAGGGTATTTTTTTTTAATAATTTACCATATTAGAAATCATGAGGAAAGTGTGCGATCGTATAAAAGAATAACTTCAAAGTTTATATTATGAACTTCTATACTTGATTTCTGAATCAAAGAAAATAAAATATTGATAAAAGGATTTTAATGCTCGCGTTTATTACATGTTTATAGTCGTCCAAGACAAGCTTCTCTACAGAGACTATGAAGTCAAGCTGGGATCAAGGAAAACACAGTAATAGTCAAGTTAAGGCTAATTGCATTATTCTTCTTGTTAAAGGATAATCTGTAACTTTCCCTGATCCTGTAAAATAATCCAATGATAATTTTTTATTGTGTTATTATTTTTTTTATTGCAAATTGGGCACAATAGATGAAGGCAATATGTAGAAGTATACAATCAAAATTGTAGACATGGCACGTTTGAAATTGCTTTCAAAAGGTTTTAAAGTAATTTTGAAAAGTTAAAAATTAATTTTGATATTTGGTAAATTTTTTTAAAAATTATTTTTGACAAAATCACCCCATCTGCTTCATTTTGAAAAGATTTAGACTATTGACACTCCTTTAAAATCCTTTTAAAATCCCTCTTCTATTACAATTACATTTGAGGACAAATACTCTAATATATCTCACATCTATTTTATCTCACTTCAAACTCTTGTATCATATCTCTTAGAAAAACAAGAAGAAAGAAAGAAAGAAAGAAAGAAAGAAAGAAAGAAAGAGAGAAAACTTTGTATTTTTTCTCTTATCAAACTCACACACGCCATTTTTTTCCTTCAAATTCTCTGCATATTTTCTTCAATAACTATGAGAATCTGTTGATTATGAACAAAACACATCCTGATAAAATTACCTAGCTTTTTTCTTCATGCTTAGACTAAAATTTTTTACATCATAATCTTAAAGATGTTCTATTTAATTCATTGATTTTATCCAGAAGTTTATCACCTACAGAAATTGTATGTGAGTGAGAAAATAATAGAAAATTGAAAGATTCACAAATAAAATGTGCTTACTTGAAATAAGGGTATTTTTGGCACTAAATTTAGTATAATTGAGAAGGGCGCTCTAAAAGAATTTTAGAAGGGACCAATGGACTTTTGGTATAATGAGAGAATGATTGGTTTGAGCCTCCATAAAAGTTTTATGTAGGTTAGTTTCAGTACTCCCTCAATTATTAACTAATTGAGTGGAAACAATCTCTTCCTTACAAAATGTGAGTGGAGTAGGCGGGGTCGAATAGTAGAGAGGGTTTAAACTCTCTCAATTATTAGCTAATTGAGTGGAGACAATTTCTCCCTTATGAAATGTGAGTGGAGTAGGCACCCCTCAAATATTAGAGATGGTTTAAAGAATTTGACCAAGTGCTTTAGTGGGTCAATGTATGACAGATGTCCCAGTTATATAATATGATTGTAAATATTAATTGTAATGTTTGATATAATATCAGTAACAATTTGTGTATAACAGAATTAAAAAAAAAAAGAATTTTAGAAGAGTACCAATAGTCAAACTCTTTTGAAAAGTATGGAAGAAGTAACTTTTCAAAATTGAATTTTAGGAATCACTTTTTTATTTAATACTTCTTGTATATATATATATATATATATATATATATATATATATATCATATCTATTATAAAAATTTAAGATTGTCCTTATTAATTAGGAAATAAAATTATTAACTTTAAAAATATTATTATAAATACCAATTATATTGAGATAATAATATAGAATATTTATTTTAGATACAATTATTATAGGTACACAACAAAAAAATATTATATATATATATATTAGCAGTAAAATTTATCAAATACATATGACTACTTTTAAAATTCACTGCACTTTAAAAATAAATTTTACCAAACGTTTAACTGATTTACTTCACAACTAATTATATCCAAAACATAGTTAATAGAAATTATTTTAAAAATTATAATATTACCAAACTGACCCTCAGAAAAACATATGAAAAAGAAATGGAGTAATTTTGAGAAGCAAAGGAAAAAGAAACAGTAATTTTGAGTTAATAACTCAAATCTATATTATTTGACCTATTTGATTTAGAAATGGAGTAAAAACTTGTGTGAAATGCTGAAAACGTCCCTCTAAAATGAGATTATTATGGGTTGGGCTAGCTGGGCTGGACGGTCCAAACATTTATCAAACTCAGCCTAGTGAAATTTTCCTCATTCAAAAGGCAATGGGCCAACAAGGCCTACAAATGATAAAATTTTGTTGGAGTCGTTGATTTATTTGAGTGGTGTGCTATTGGCAATTTGGCAGTTTTCAACTCAGTAAAACTCTCTTGAATTCCTATTTTTATGTTTATAGTTCCATTCCTAGTTAAAATTACATAAAATGATAAAAATAAATTTTAATTAATATCAAACTTGATTTCTTATTTTTGATATTAATTCTTCACATCAATTATTTTATTGGGATTTTTGCTATTTTGCCCTTAATTTTCGACATCAAGGAACACCGGCGGGTTGCCCATCGAGTCGTCCATGATGGGACTGGCTCGATCAGTTAATTAAGAAATAATCCGCCGAAATGGAAGTTACAGAAGTTGAACGCGGAGGGGGCGGTTTTTTATTTTGAATGAAGAAGTTGATGAGAAGTCAAATAACTTCTCCATCACGAACTTCTTTCTTGCAGAGACATGATATGACAGATTGTATCAACGAAAAATAGCCCTGGCCTATTGTATTGATTTATGTTCTTAAGCGATGACAAGAGTAGACTATTCTATATTGCTGCAATTGCCTTCCAATCCAAAAATAGCAACTTAACTCTATTAAAGATCGAATTCTGCTCCGATGTGGCATGCAGGTAGGTATTAATTATAGTTAATTAATCACGGAATGCCTAATTTATCAACAGACATGTTCACCTCTGAACTCATGAATTAGTTTTCTTGACTATGAATTAAATCTTAGGGCTTTATAAACATAATAGCTAGAAGAAGTGAAATTATCCCGCCGATTATAATTGCGAGCTTTTCAGATCATAAATAACATGTAGTAAGACTTAAATTCTTATGAATTGCTTAAATATGCAAGCAGCAGAGAAACAAATATTCTTTTTATTATAATCACTCGAATGGTTGAATATATAAGAAGTTCATATATTTATACTAGAGTAAAGAAAACGATTGCTTGCTCAAGGAGATGCATCAAATGAATAAAACAAAAGTTACAGCTGCATTAGCCAATCATTGAAAACCTTCTAGAAATTCCAGCTTGCAGAGTTCACGTGTAGATATTCCTCAGCATAACAGTTCTGCCAGCTCATAGAATACACCTCATCTTCCTCATCAGCTGGTCTCTGGAAATGGTTGCTCAGGTGGCATGCCAGCATGGCCTTGGGGTCAACTGTTGACTCTTCACAATCTGAATTCTCAACACCCTCTCTCAAACTTAAGGTCTTGTCAAAAACATTAAGTTTGCTTCTAAATTGACTGAACTTCTAGTAAGGCAATGGTTTGGTTAGTATGTCTGCAATTTGATCTCTGCTAGCCACAAAACTTATTTCTAGCTCTCCTTAAGTAACTTTATCTCTAATGAAGTGAAGATCTATCTCAAAGTGCTTTGTTTTTGAGTGATACACAGGATTTGTGGCTATTGCTGCTGCACTTGTGCTATCACTCAAAATCATTGGAATTCTTTGCATTTCAATTTTCAACTCACCAAATAAAGAATTAATCCAAGTGATTTCAGTAGTGCATAGAACGATGGCTCTGTACTCAGACTCTGCTATAGATCTTGCTACCATTCCTTGCTTCCTTGAGCTCCAAGGCGGTTAAGAGCTTCACTCTATTGAAAATTGCAACATAGTCAAATTCACCCAAACAATTTTCAAGCATGACGAGTTGAGCGCTTAATCCTAATAACTCGTTTGATTAATGATATTTGAACCTCACAAATTATTCATTAGTCGTAGCTTTTCAATTTATTTTATTACTTTTTAGAATTACCTTTATTTAAAACAAAATTTTATTTTTTTATTCTCCTCCCCCCCCGGTGACCGTAACTCCTCACATTTTATCAACAATAAGCTCATCACCATCACCATCACCACTGCGATTATCTTCTTCACCATTAATCCATTACCTCCACCAACATAGGATGAGTTTCGATACTGAGTTTTGTTAAATTTTATGAACAAATATTGGGCTTTGTTGTTAGCAAAGATATTGGTTTTGATTTTGTGTGACAATTTAAGATTTAGTTCAATTTCTAATTTGGAATTTGATTAGGAGTTAATATTTTATGCAAATAATGAATCAATTAAAAAAAAGAGTGATTGACGTGATAGATGAGAATTTAATGAGAACTTGAGAGAAAAAAATATTTTTTATTTTTTATTTTTTATGACAAGGGCAATTTTAGAATAAATAAAATTCATTAAAAAGTGGGGGTTGGTGAGACAAATTTGTTGTGACATAAAATAGTGCAGCTTGCTTCTACAACATAAGTTAGAAATTAGTCTGAAAAATGTTAAGTTACTGGTAGGAATAGGGGTGGGCAAAAAAACCGTGGTTTTAAAAAAACCGAACCGAACCGGCGGTTTTTTCTAATTCGGATCGGTTTTTATTTTTAAAAAAATCGAAATATATCATTTGTAAAAAATACCGAAATGTCAGTTCGGTATTCGGTTCACTCAGCTGAACCAAAAAACTGAATTATTTTTAGATTTTATTCAATTCAACATGTGTTAAATTTTAATTGATTGTGTAAGATAACTAAAATAAACCTGCACACACACAATCACGGGTATATATATGCTACAATTTCGTACATCTTCCCCAAAATAAACCCTAAAGCTAAAATCAAAGATTCAAAATCGAAACCAAATCCAAATCACCCACCCCAATCCACTGCAATCACGGCCGACGCTACTCACCAGCGATAGTGTCACCGTGCAACACCTTCTTCTCATTGCGCAACATTCTCACCACGCGAAAGCTGCATATTCTTTTCACCGTGAGACAGCTTCAACTCACAGGCTTGAGGCCACCGTGCGACAGCTTCTGCTCTGCTCGCCAGCCACCGCGCGACAGTTTCTGCTTTGCTCGCTAGCCAATAGCCACCGTGCTCTAGTAGGTATGTCAAGCCTTGTTTCTTTAATTTTCTACAATTAGTTGGTGTGTGAGTGAGAACTGAGAACATAAGATATATATGCATGCTATTTTCTTCAATTTTCTAAGTGTTGGCTTAGTGGCTACTGATTGATTTTATTTTGACATGGCTGCCAAATGTCTGTTGACAATTTTGCTTTTGAAAAGTTGACAATGTAAATGAATCTTTAGCGGCCCCTCCTGGTCTAGTTGCTCTTGTGTTGTATCAAGCAAAGGCAGCAGCCAAATAAAAACAAATGTCCAGCAACTTTTTTTTTATTTTTTTTTTAATTTCATTTTCCTCCCATTGTTTTAATATCTATTACTGTGTAGATATAAATTGCATGATTTACAATATATAACTGCTGATTATGTTTATAATATGGCTACTGATTGTATGTTGGACAGTGGCTATATTTACTTATTTTGATTTTATTTTGACATTATAATTGTTCTAATTTTGTAGAATGGTTGACAATGCTGGTGAAGTACAAATTAGTGATAAAGTGCAACAAGTTAGTAGTGAAGAAGAGGTCAGCAGTAGTAAAAAAAGAAAAATTGAGTTGAGATCATTTGTGTAGAAGCATTTTTCGAAGCTCCCTGGAGGACACAGAGCTAAGCGTCATTATTGCGGCAAAAGTTATACAGCCTATAGTAATTCTGGAACAAGTGGTTTGTCGACTCATTAGGATAGATGTAAAGTGTGCAAAAAATTGAAGGCTGCAAATGATGCAAAACAACAGACATTAGTTTGTAAAAAGGGTAAAGGTAAAGATGATGGTACTATTAAAGTTATACACATAGGATTTAATAGAGAGGCTTGTAGAATGACACTTGTGAAAATGATAATTAAAGATGAGTTACCTTTTAGATTTGTAGAGGCTGAAGGGTTTTTGGAGTTCATGGAAACTTGTTGTCCGAAATTTGAGGTACCATTTCGAAGAACAATTACAAGGGATATTCTTGAATTGTATCAAAATGAAAAGGGGCTGCTGAAAAGTATTTTGAGTGCAAATAAACAGAGAGTATGCATTACCACCGACACATGGACTTCAATTCAAATGTCAAACTTTATGGTAGTTACGGCTCACTTTATTGATGAAGAGTGGGTTTTGCACAAGAGGATTCTCACTTTTACACCTATATCTAATCACAAAGGAGATGGCATTGAGAAGTTAATTGAAAATTGTTTGATTGGGGGATTGAGAAGTTGTTCACAATCACAGTGGATAATGCAAGTGCTAATACACTTGCAATAGCTTATGTGATGAAGAAGTTGGCAAATTAGAGTGGAAATTCAATGGTTTTGAATGGTTTATATATGCATGTGAGGTGTTCGGGGCATATAATCAACTTAATTGTGCAAGATGGGTTGTCACAAGTGAGTCAATCAATAGCTAGTATTCGAAATGCGGTGAAATATGTTAGATCCTCTCCGGCAAGATTACAAAAGTTCAAAACATGTGTTGATAGGGAGAAAATCTCACGTGGAGGGCTTATGGTGTTAGACGTGCCGACTCAGTGGAATTCAACATATTTGATGTTAGAACAAACGGTAGCATTTGAGAAAGCATTTGATAGGCTAAAGGAAGATGATGGCCATTATACAAACTGGTTTAATGAGGATGAGAGTGAAAAAAGGAGGGTGGGGCCACCGACTGATAAGGATTGGGAAAATGCAAAGAGGTTAGTCAAGTGTCTTTCGATTTTTTATCATGTGACTTTAAAATTCAGCAGCTCTTTAACATTCACTTCCAATAATTTCTTGAATGAAATGTGGAAAGTTTATATTCATTTGAAGTCACTTATTGATTATAATGATTTTTTGTTAAATCAAATGGGTTACAAGATGGAGGAAAAATTTGTCAAGTATTGGGGTCATTTTTTTTGAAAAGGTTAACATCTTGTTGATTGTGGCAAATGTGCTTAATCCTCGCTGCAAACTTGACTTTGTTATATGGTGTTTTAGTAGCTTGTATGATATTAGAAAGGTTGATGAATTGAGAGCTAACATTAAAAAGTTGTTGTTGAAGCTTCTTGAAAGCTATGGTGGTGAGAGTAATCCAAACATAGGTGAGAGATGTAGGGCTGTGCATGATGGTGTTAGTAGTAGTTTTGAGTCATTTGATCCTTTTACACAATTTAAAAAAAATGAAAGAAAGTTCAAATGATGACATTAGTGGAAAAAATAATGTTGAAAAGTACTTGTCAGAGGCTTGTGAGAGTGCTAGTAATCCCCAGTTTGATATTTTGACTTGGTGGAAATTGAATGGGCCTCAGTATCCGATTTTATCTCAAATTGCCAAAGATGTTTTGGCAATTTCGGTGTCTACTGTGGCTTTTGAATCATCATTTAGTACAGGAGGACACATTCTTGATTCTTTTAGAAGTTTTTTAACTCATAAAACAGCCGAGTCATTAATATGCACTCAAAATTGGCTTTGCTCAACTCTATTAGGAGAGCGTACAATACAACCAAGTTAGGAAGAAGTTGAATTCTATGAATTAGTTGAAACAGGTAATATTGTAATTTATTATGTTATTTTTTTCTATTTCACTTATAACATTTTGTATATTAGAATTAATGATTTTAATATAATTGTTTCAATTTCTTGAAGAATTTTTTAGACCAATGCAATCTTAAGAACAACAGCAAGTAGCTGAGGAGCAAATGATAGTTGATTGATGTTGCTTACCAGTAAGTTTTCTTTATTTTTTTTAAAACTAGCATCTTATTTATATAGATTGTTTATTTAATTATTTATTGTTAAATTTTTTTTTATAGATCCAAATATTGAGTTGGAAAATGCCTAAAGTTGATGTTGATATTGATGAAGATGGGAGAATGTTGTTGCCATTTGTTTGCAATTTTTTTTTTTGGGTGAAGATGGGAGAATGTTGTTGGTGTTTGTTTCTAAATTTTCTTTTTATTTTGTGTTGTAAGTTGTAATTGTTGTTATTTTTATTTGTCTTTACAACATTATGATTATATTTATATAGATGGAGTATTGGAGTTTGGTTATGTATTTGAAATTTTAATATTTCATATTTTGTGAGTATTTTATTAATAGTTAGCAAGATATTAGTGATAAAATGTGTTTTGAATACTTTATATTTATTGTTAATATTTGTAATGAAATTAGGATGAACTAATTGTTGAAAAAAATTATTGCATTCATGAGGCCCAATGGGCTAAAAATTTAAAAATTCAAAATAGGCCCAGAATCGAAAAAACCGAACCGATCCGAAAAGATCCGTTTGAGTTCGGTTCTTATTGAGTTCGGTTCTTATTAGGTTCTTTTTATAAAATAACCGATTTAAATCGCTTCTACTTAATTTCGATCCGAACCGAACTGAACCGTGCCCACCCCTAGGTAGGAATGATAAAAAAAAATGACTCAACCCACAACCCGATTAACCCAGCTCAAATTCGTAGACTTTAGGTTGAATTTTAGGGCCAATGGTTGGGCTAAGGCTCGAGAATGTGGGCTTGATTATGTTCATGCTTGGGCTAGGGCTTATCAAAAATCTCGAGCTTGATTGTTGTCCCTAAATATTAATTAAAATAGGATTTTAAAACTTCTAAAAACACCTTTAAAAATTTTAAATACTCCTCCTTTATATAAATTAAAAAGCTTGATTAATTAAAAATGTTCAAGAATGAATGGTCTAAATACACCCCTTTATATAAATAAAAAATAAATATAAAGTCAAAAACTCACTTTAGTGATGTTATAACTTGTTGCTTATGTTTTTTTAACAATTTTCTTCACCCTTGCTTCTATGAATTTGATTGCTATCTTAGAAAGCATGTTGCTTGTGAATTATGTGCTTTTATGTATGGCAAAAAGGTCTGGTCTAAGTTTTGGCCCGATTGATTTGACCTGAATTTTTTGGGTTTTGACCTGAATTTAAGGATTTCAGGTTAGGCTCAGGCCTAAATATGAGGGCTTGATTAAAATTCGAATTAGGGTTCAGGCCCTAGCTGGCCCGACCCAACCCGACCTAAAATTTAAAATTAAAAATAAAATGATTTTATTTGTATAATTTTATAAGACATGATTTTAGATTATGCTTATTTTATTATATGTATAATTATATGGTAGAGACCTTAAGTAATTTTTATATTTATATTAAATTTTAATACATAAAGAAGACTATGTCTAGGGATGACAATTATACCTGCAAACCCGCCCTCTACGGATAATTTTGTAGGTTGCGGGTGGGTTTGATATTACAAATTGCAAATTCAGGTGGGTTTGGTATTAGTCCAATATCCGACAGATACCCGCATGGATATCCACCAAACCCGCAATATTTTTTAAATATTTTTAATTTAATTTAATTGAAAAATATTTAAATCTAAAAAATAAATAAAGAAAATAATGCAATTATGCAAAGTGCCAAATAACCAAAGTGTAAGGAACTAAGTTTCTTTAACTTAATTCATGGATTATTATATGCTTATTTTAATATTGTATGGACTATTTTTCTTTAACTTAATGCATGAATTATTTCATTATTATAATTTTTTCTTCGGATTAGTATTTGAAAATTATCATTCTTTGGAAAATATTAATTTTAATCACAATATGCATCATGTTGGATGGGTGCTAATGGTGGTGAATGAAATGAAGATCTTCTCTTGGAGCTTGTGTTGAATGATAATATAAAATGTAATTGTTATTTTTAGATAGTTGTTTGTGGTTTTTTTTAATGGATTTATGCATTGCATACTTAAATTTGAGATTTTGTGTTGGATTGATGTTGAAATTTTAATTTTCTATTTACATTGATTAAATTTATAATTTAGTATATAATGTGAAATTTTAGGTTATTAATATAAATTACATATTAAACATTTGTGATTTTAAATGTGAGAACTCGTAAAAAATCGGCCGAGTACCATGGTGGGTTTGGTAATTGTCAAAATGCATAACATGTGAGTTTTCTTAAAAAATAAAAACAAGCAGTGGGTGTGGGTGTGGGTGAGGGTTTGGTAATCTAAATTTTGTGCAGGTGCGAGTTTGGTAATAACAAACTTATTATGGGCGGTGCCCATGACCATCCCTAACTATGACAATTTTTAAAAAATTTTAAATCACTTATATGTTAAAAATTTCTTAAAAATTATGAAATTCGGGCTTAGAAAAGAGCCCGCCCAACCCGAAATTTAAATAATCGAGTTTTTACAAATTGCCATCCTTGCTTCTTGTACTTTGTCGTGTTTATGTGCTTGATTTACTTCACTTATTTGCTTTGTTGGACTTGTTCTTTACTTGATTGCTTTGCTCCTACTTGCTCTGCTTTTCATCACTTGCTGTCTTCATGTTTCTGATTTACTTGCTCTCTTTTGCTTTTATAATGAAATATTATATTCTCTTAGATGTTATGCTTGCTTTTTTCATGAGTTAATTAATTTCAAGGGCTTGACTTATTATGTATTTATTGAGTTTAATTAGTGTATTTTATATCTAACTTCTTATTTGGAGAAGGAATGAGGATAATTTAATACCCAATATCTTATTCGGAGAAGGGACGAAGATTCGACGAAATCTCATCCTCTCCTTATTTCTCTATTCATATTTATATTGAATAAGGATCAATGTAAATAAAAAAAAAAACATCATAGTTTTGTTGATGATTTATACCGTGTGACTTTTTGTAATAGATTAATATTAATGTAAGAGATATTATAATTTTTATGAATGTATTCAAATTTGAAAGTTTTGTTTTGCTTAAATTTCATAGATTGTCTTGTAATGTTGATGACGTTGAGTTAGTTTGATGGAAATGATTTTAATTACTTTAGTTTATTTTGATATTTTTGTTTTGGTAATTCAATTTTATTCTTTTACTTTAATATGTTAAATCAAGCTCCAAAAATAAAAGTTTCGGTTATTCGAAGATTAAGTATTGGGGATCCCCTCCCCTCCCCTCAAGTAATTATGATGGGGTCGGGGAGGGTATGAATTTCAAAGAGTATCAGAGATGGGTACAAAAATGTTGATGCCTTCCCCTATTCTCCCCATTGCCATCCCTAGCTAGATCTAAGAAGCTTCTTTAGGTATGTGTTGGATCTAATTAGGTCTTACACAAGGCAATAATCAAAGCCTTAGCACCTAACTTTCTTAATTATTTAATAAGTTTTGCATGCTTAATTACTACATTATCCCTCTTTTTGTTGTTCTTGAATTTCTTCAAAGAACAATTTTGCCATTCCAAAAGCTACAAATTCATCTTTTTAATTATGGATTAAGATTCAGAACTGAACAAAGTTTTTATTGAGCACTAAATTAATGACTAGAATTGTTTTAAATTTATATTTTCTTATTTATCTTATTTAATAACTATTGATTCAGTGTTCAATAAAAACTTAGCTCAATACTAAATCCTTATCCTTTAATTATTTAACCGGTGTTATCAAGTAAGAAAATTTTTCCTCTATTTTCTCTATTGCCTTGATGGGTTTTCAACTCATGCATTTTGTTTAGAGAAGAAAAAATTTCGAAGACTGAAAAAAATTTAGGCAAAGATTTAAAGATGCTTTTCCAAGGGATGTGTCTCTGATTTCGGTAGATTAGTCAAAAGATGCTGGGGTTTTTATTTTCTAATCGTGACAGTGGTAAAAGTCTTTCAGCGTATGTGGTAGCAAGGCTAAAGTTTCCTCTTCATCCTTTCATTCGACGGTTTTGCAGGCATTACACAATTTGGCTTTACTCCAACTTTGCCCACATGTTATAGAATTTTAGTGGGATTTCTTGTTTTCAACCATTTGTATGGAGCTCTTCAAAAAAAAGAAAAAAAAGTATGGAGAAGAAAATTTCTTACTTGAATAACGTTAGTTGAACCGATAAAGAACGACAGAATTAAAAGTACAGATGAATAGCAAAAGAGACGAATCTATAGCTTTTTCTTTGAAGAAATCAAAGAAAAATGCAAAGGTGATTAATGTGGCGATAAACATTACTATATACATGCAGAACTTATAAATAATTAAATATGTTTAGCTGCCAAGTCTTTGATTACTGCCTTGTGTAAGACCACCAAATTAAGTCCAACGCATACTTAGACAAGCTAATTACATCTAGCACATGCCTAAACAAGTTATTTAGATCCAACACATACCTTTTTTTTTTTTTTTGAAGGGAAAATACCTTCATTTCACAGAAGAAAATAAGTACAGCAAATGAGCTGGGAATGAACCCATCCACACAATAGTTTCAAGTCTCTCTAAAGCTAATTTTGCTAGAGAGTGGGCTAAAACATTACAGGATCTATGAGTATAATGAACACATACTGAGTCAAAATTCTTCAACATACTTTGCACCTCTGAAATAATCCAGTATATCTCGGATCTGCAGCCCTGGTTTTTGTTTACCAGCTTAACAACCTCTTGAGCATCTGATTCCACCACCAGCGAGTTTAAGTTTGCACGATCAGCAATCTGCAGGCCCCAATCAATAGCTTTTGCCTCTGCATAAGTAGCTTCCCCAAAGTATTTAGATACCTTAATAGCTGCTGCAATCACATTCCCATTCTCATCTCGAATTACAGCCCATAGGCCTGAGATTTGCTTCTCTGAGTTGGTAGCAGCATCCACGTTGACTTTGAAGTACCCTCTTTGGGGAGGATTCCAAGCCTTGTGGATCAAGCTTCGCTGATTGCCAATATGAGCAGCTGCTGGAATTTGGGTTCTTTGATAAGCTTCCATCACAGCTTTAGCCTTGGAAACAAGGATTTGAGGATTATCTTTTTTGCCTTTAAAAAGCCAGCTATTCCTTGCATTCCATGTCATCCAAAGAATCACCATCAGAAATTCCAAATCAGCTTTGCTTCTCTTTGAATTTAAATCTAGCAAAAAACTCAGGATATCTTGATCACTACTACCCTTTAGGTTATCTGCAAATCTGGTAGTTTTCCAGATTTTCTTAGCAGCCTTGCAGCCTACAAGAGCATGAAAGATAGTCTCCATTCCATTCTTGCAGAGCTAACACAAGGGTTCCTGAATAATCTTCCTCTTCCACAGATTTTCAGCTGATGGAAAAATGTTCTTTGCAGCCCTCCACATAAAAATTCTTATCTTCTCAGGCAGAGTGAGCAACTAGATAAATTTCCATTGGCTGTTGGAATTTTTTGAACTTGATGGAGTGGCTGGAAGTTTCAGGATCAAAGCAATCTGATAACCACTCTTGACTGTGTATTGGCCTCTCTTATCATAATGCCAAATAACTTCATCCCTCATTGGTCTTCTAGGGAGTGGGATTCTAACAATTGCTGCCGCATCCATTTTGTCAAAAAAGCTGTAAATCAGTCTCTCATTCCAGCAATGCTCATCATCAATTAACTCAGTAACTACTGCATCAGCTGGTAAATTTGGTCTGACAATTGGTTTGAAGGAAGAGGGCCTGGGTAACCAATTCGACTTATGAACCAAAATGCTTTGACCATTTCTAGCCCTCCATCTTGATCCCTTGAAAATAACTTGCCGGCCCCATAAGACGCTTCTCCATATGAAGGAGGGTTTGGAGCCGAGGCCAGCATTCAAAAATTCCTTGTTCTGGAAATATCTAGCTTGTAAAATTCTTGCCACCAGGGAGTTTGGAGATTGCAAAATCCTCCAGCCTTGCTTTGTTAATAACGCTTGATTGAAGCTCGAAAAGTCCCTGAATCCCATACCTCCTCTGCACTTGGACTGACTTAGCTTATCCCATCTTGACCAATGAATATTCTTTTTGTCCTTCTTTGAGCCCCACCAAAAGTTTGATATTACTCTCTGAATATCATCACAAATGCCAAAGGGAATCTTAAAGACACTCATTGCATATGCAGGAATAGCCTGAGCTACAGCCTTAATCAAGGCCTCCTTACCCCCACAGGAGAAGAATTTATGCTGCCAACTTGATACCTTGTTGTAAATCTTGAGCTTGATGTCATTAAAAAAAATACTTCTCTTCCTTCCAATCATAGAAGGCAATCCTAAGTATCTTTAATGCCTTGAGACAATGTTGAACTGAAAAATATCCTTAATTATTGAAGCTTGCCCATCATGGATGTTACCGCTGAGAAACATAGATGATTTCTCGAAGTTGAACAGCTGACCAGAGGCTGTCGAATAGCAGTCAAAGATCTTTTTCAAGTTTTGACAATCAGCAACCGATGCTCTCGTGAAGACCAGACTATCATTCGCAAACAAGAGATGAGAAATCGTTAAGTCCTTCCCGAATGACAGACCATGGATGAGCCTTTGTTGCTCCACTTGCAGCAGCAGGGAAGAAAAGGCCTCTGTACACATGATGAACAAGTACGGGGAAAGGGGACAGCCTTGGGGTAAACCTCTCTGAGGCTGAATTACCCTGCTCACAGCACCATTTATAACAACTGAAAATGAAACGGAGCTTACACATCGCATAATTAGGTTGATCCAACCCTTTGAGAAACCAAGAGACTCCATTGTGTGCTCTAAGAAATTCCATTCCAACCTATCATAAGCTTTACTGATATCAAGCTTCAGGGCTACTAATCCATTTTTTCTCCATTTGCAGCGCCTTATCTTATGGAGGCACTCATAGCCTATAATGATGTTGCGGTAATCAACCGATCGGGAAGAAGGCACTTTGCATTGGGGAGATAATTTTGTGCATAACATGCTTAAGTCTATTAGTTATGGCTTTAGCAACAATCCGATAAATGACATTGCATAGACTAATAGGCCTAAAGTCGGTAACTTTCCTAGGTTTCTCTTTTTTCGGAATTAAAGTAATGTAAGTGTGGTTGAGGGGGGCTATGGTACCTTGCTTATTGAGGATGTGAAGGCATGTAGAGATAACCCCTTGTTTAACCAAGTGCCAGTGCTTTTGATAAAACACTGCTGGCAAGCCATCGGGACCCGGAGCCTTGGTCGGGCACATTTGAGAAAGGGCTTCCACTACTTCGTCAGCTGTGAAAGGCGTCTCTAGCTTTTCATTCATCTCACTAGTAACTCTCCGAGAAATTCCAAAAAGAGCAGCTGCTGTTTGAGCTTGGTTCGGCTTGGACGAAGTGAACAAATTTGAGAAATATTTGCAGAATTCATACTCAACTTCCTCAGCTTTATCAATCCACCTTCCAGCTTCATTTTCGATTCCCCAAATTTGGTTCTTCTTCTTTCTTGAAGAGGCCTTATGGTGAAAAAGTTTTATGTTTCTGTCCCTTTCCTTCAGCCAGTCAGCCCTTGAGCGTTGTTTCCAATATATTTCATCATCAGCTAGCATATTTTGGATTTTCCTTTCCATCTCTTTAATTGAATCCCCATTTTCATACTGCACTCTTCTCTGCTTAAGGCTTTGAAGCTGCTTCATTAGCATCTCCAGCTTCTTTTGTCTTCCTCTGAACTCTTCTTTACTCCACTGCAGTAGCTTGGACAAAGATTTCTTGGAAACCTTTTGAAATAGGTGCACAGGGTTCTCATTATTCCCGCTCCCTTGCCAGCTCTATTCCTCCTCAATAATCTCTTTACACGTATTGTAGGGCCTCCACATATCTTCATGGTAGCTTCGAGTGGCCTGCCTTTTGTTATTGATTATCCCGTTACCCCTTTCTTGAACCTTCATCAATACAGGACAATGATCTGAGGTCCATATGTCAATGTTGGTGGCTGCACAGTCCGAAAATATGTCCCTCCAAGCATTGTTACTCATAAATTTGTCAAGTCTTTCTTCAATGAAGCCAGGACCATACCTTCCATTGCTCCAAGTAAAAGGGTACCCCTTGAATCCCACGTCCAGGAGGTCACAATCCCTCAAACCCTCTCTAAAGTCATGGATTAAATTTGGATGTCTCTCATTACCTCAACTCTTTTCACATGGATGAAGGATTTCGTTAAAATCTCCGAAGCAAAGCCAGGGACTAGAAGATAAATCTGTTAGACGCCTCAGTAAAGTCCAAGTGTGCCGTTTTTGCCTCGTTTCTGGGTGACCATAGACCCTTGTGCACTGAACCTGTCTACCATTCTCCATCTGAATTTCAACATTGATATAGTGCTTGCTGAAAGATTTGACTTGCACATTCGTTTCTGAGTTCCAGAGCATAGCCAGACCACCTCCTCTACCACTACTACTTACAGCAAAGCAATTTTCATAATTAAGCTGGTTGCACACCCCGTTCATTTGCGAGGTCATTAACTTTGTTTCACATAAAAAAACAAGGTGAGGACCATGCATTTGGAGAATTTTCTTGAGAGCTAGAAACATTCGGGGATTCCCCAGACCCCGAATGTTCCAACTAAGAACTATCATGGCTTCCGGCGGGGCTGGCTGCCAACCTCCGCCGATCTCTCTTCTATGATTGCAGCTGTGAGTTCCATCTCCTTAATTTCCAATGGCTCCCAGTGCTGTTTAGTTATTGCTGCTGCTGAAGGAGTGTATTTCTTTGTTTCAACTGGAGAGGGGCTAGCACCTCTACATTTCTTTTGCTTCGGGCTTGGCCCTATTGCCTCATTGTTTGGTCTTTTTTGAGCACCTAATCCCAACTTGATTCCTCCTTCATTCTTTAAAGCACGAGCTTGCCTCTTCTATTTCTTTTGGTTAACCTGACTTTGAGAAACTCCCAGCCCATCTCTTATTCTATCTTCTTCCGTTTCTTCATGAGTTAATTTGATTGGGCTATTGAGAATAACTTTCGGGCCCAATATCTCCTTATGCATCTCAACCCCAACTGCTTTCAAATTTTCCCTCACTTTTGTCACTTCATCTCCCGCTTGAATTCTTAGTTCTCTAGGAGCTGTTACATTGCCAGTAGCCACTCTTTCCATTTTGCCGTTTACCTGTTTCTTAGCCGTCAGTTCTGTCCCTCCCTCCATTAAATGCTTCTCAACTACCGGTTGCACTTCGTTGTTGCTGTCATGCTCTTTAGTTTGACCCATTTATTCCATATCAGGTTCTAACCAGTTTTTTTCATTCGGGTTCATTTGTTCTTGCTGGTATTGTTGTGATTGTTCATGATGCTCCGAGCTTACTGATTTCTCAGCTCTATCTCCTTCGTTTTGCCATCTCTCTTTGTTGCGGTATTTCTTTAGGCGTCCTCCAAATGTGATAGCTTTTATCCACATCCCAAAAGGAAAATCTTCTTTTGGTTGCCCCTGGTACTTGGAGCATTCTTTGTATTGGTGCCCAATGATACCACAATAAAAGCAAAAGTCGGGCAACCGTTCATACACCACTGGCATTGGTATATCTGTTTCACCTTCTTGTTTGAGGAATAATATTTTCTTCAATGGTTGTGTTATGTTGATAGTTTTCCTTATTCTAGCAAGTTCCCCGATACAATCTCCATTTTCGTCTGTCTCCACCTCTTCTACTTTCCCAATCTTTCCCCCCAGCTCATGGAGAAAATCCTTCTCCATACACGCAATTGGAACATTGCGGATCTGCACCCAAAAAGAAACATAAGTAAATGATTGCTTGGAGATCTCCCCAATTCCTCTCGGCTCGATAAGGGCAATCAAAGCTTTGTCAAAGTGCCACGGGCCGCCCATTATTACTCTTTTTTTGTCTGCCTCAGTTGCAAACTTAAACATGAATATATTGCTTCCCAAGCTCTCGATTTTTACTTCTTTGAATGTTCGCCAGGCCTGTTGCAAAGCACTTTTGAGACCTTCTTTGTTTACACTTCTAGAAAGAAGAACTTTGCCCACCAGGCATCCTGCCAATACTTCCTTTCTTTTTTCTTTCATATTTACTTCCACCGACATTTGGGGTTTGTCTTCCTCTCTTATTGTGATTGCTCTGCATTTGCGAATTAACTCCTCTGTATCCATGATAAATTAATGCTAAGAGGGTGAGAATACTTTAAGCACCTAACCAACCTAACACTGAGTTATTATACCCCTTATCACCTCTTTACACTCCTTCGCTCCCTTCCTTCCAAAGCCCTAGCCAAAAGGCCTACTGGTAAAAAACTAAATCACTCTTCACACTCCTTCGCTGTCTTCCTTCCAAAGCCCTAGCTAAAAGGCCTACTGGTAAAAAACTAAATCACTCACTCTCGGGGTGACCATATGGGTACTACAGCCCCTAAGAATGCTTCCATTCACGAAGCTCTATTCGCATGAGAGCTCTCGTGAAAGAAGAAAAAAGGGGATGTATCCAATACATACCTGAATAAGCTAGTTAGACCCAACACATGCCTAATAAGCTACGCTTTTAAAAATAACAAACTCATTTAAAAGCCCAAGCCTGCTAACATTTAAGAGAATATGACAGAGCAAGAAAATCCAAGACATGAAGGGGGCAAGTGAAGAACAGTAGAGCAAGCGGGCGCAAAGCAATCAAGTAAAGAACAAGTCAAACAAAGCAAACAAGTGAATTAAATCAAGGATAAAACCACGAAAAATAGAAGATGCAATCAATTCACAAGTATCAAGCGTTTCTGAGGCAGGAATCGAACTCAATAAAGCAAGGGGGACGCGAACTGTAATAAAATCAAAGTCACATATCAGAAATCACTTTTATTGTACAAGCAAACTGCACCCAGTTTTATGTCTCAGTCTATGACACAACAAAATTGAGGGGTCAAATACCCCCACCGTTAACCCACTGTCAACAGTCTATAAAATTAGGCCACTTGCATTTACAATTTTTTTTTTTCTAAAAGGAGTGTTCACTTTCAAACAATATATATACATACACATACACACACACATACACATACACGCATAAACTTATGAGTCTCAGCTGATTTGAGTCGACATTTTATAACTGTATTACAATCACATCAATTAAAATTGTAGTCGACTCATCAATTGACAAATGCAACCTCATCTAACATTTAACAAAATTTCTACATAATTGAAAAACGGTATGCACATAATTGGTAACACCTCCTTAGCATTATTGATATGTAACGAGATTTCTACATAATTGAAAAGTGATATGCACCCTTCTGATGAACCTGAGACCTCACGTCAGGCAAATTTCGTCATGAGGTAAATTTCTCACTAATTACGTAGGGTTGAAATGTGAATAGGGTTGAAGTGTGAGCTCGGTATCGTTACTCTACATATTTCTTGGAATATATTATTTGTCATGTGTAAATTGACTTTTTTAACAGTAGTTTATGTAGGAACTACATAGTGATGTCCTATGGTCGAATAGGCCACTGTCTAATTTCCAAGAACTTGACACCTGTCTCACCGCATGCACTTCAGTCCTCAAGTGGCTGTCTTTAGACTGCATTGCATTCCATGCATGGTGACACGCAATACAGTAATTAGGCTGCGTGTCCAATGACTTGACACCTGGAACCATAAGTCACTGCACCTTTTAGTTTCACTCCGTAAGCATGAAATTAACAAGGTCATATTCGTACCCAGAGAAATGCGAAAACAGAATGAAAGATTTTGCCTTCTTAATAATAACAACCAAATTTTGTAAAATTAAAGAAACTGAAAAGTTAAAACAAAAATCACAAGACATATTACATTTCAAAGACCAATAATAAAAACCCTGCAAGAGCGCCCCACCACATTAACAAAACTTATTACAAAGATTACCACGAATACAAAAAAGGAAAAAACACATTGACACAAATTAACACAAAAGACAACCAATGACCCCTCAACTAGTATCATAGCCGTTTGATCTCCACCCATATCTTTATCAACCAACAACCCTTCATCACATGCATAACTACGTAGTTTAAGAACCCGGCTGCGAGCCAGTGCTTTGCTGCTGCCCAAACTGCTCAGCCCTGTCCCTCATCTCCCTAGCCTTACTGGCCAGCTTCATCCGCGCCTGCTCCAGCTGATCCGCCCCTGGTGGGTGCCCCCCTGTGACATACCTAAACTCAAAAAATAAAATTAAAATTAATTTAAAGAATCCAATCCCTTTGTACGCTTGACTATGTTTCTTGGGTTAAATCCAATACCTATAAATCCATGATAAGACGCTGATGGCTGCTACACCGAATCCGCCAGAGGCCAAGAACCCCATGATGAGAAGAGAAACGGTGATAACCGCAGGGACAAGAACAGGACTACATATGACTAGCAGTGGAGTAGCAATGGTCAGTGCAATGACAGTCCCAGCCATGGTTAAGCCAGAGAGGACCAACAGAGACCCACCGGCTGTGACGGCGGTTGCCGCCTTCACGACCTGGTGGGACCGGGGCTGACGGCTCTGCAGCTGTGTCTGCTCGTGTGGTTGGTAATGTTCAGCCATATCAGTGTTGATGTTAAATCTAACGGCGATTATTTGTCGATGATAAGAGGTGTGTTTTCAGCTGATGAGGGTGTATGCATTGAGACGGAGGGGGTTATAAAGGGAGGGGGTTATTGGGGTGGGGTCCAATGAGGGAAGCACGTGGTAAGAAAGAGGTAGCACGTGTTGATGAGGTTGTCATGCAGGGCTTGCATGTAAGGAAGAAGCTCTGGTTTTCGACACGTCGTTTTTTGTTGGATATGAGGTTGTTGAAAAGAGAAGGGAAGAGGGAAAAGAAGATTAGCGAGAACTCGTCGGCCTTGGATTCTTTCATTTCATTGGAGCAATTTATAAAGCAACGTTAATGAATGGGCAAGAAGGTAAATTACTTTATACCTTGTCATATTCGAGTTTTTGATTTATGTTAATTATATCAATTCCATGCATGTTGTGTGTATGTGTGCGTGTGTGTATATTAAGGCTCATCTTTAATTAATAACAATGCCAAATTTTGGATTGAGCATAAGAATTAAGAAAGAGTTGTTTTATTTGGGAAATTAGCTGTAAGAGAGTTTGATGGTTGGAATTCTACAAAATAATAACTCATTAGGGGTCGCCAGGAGAGTTAACGATGTAAACCCTTAGATGCTAAGTCCAAGATTAAAAGTAACATGATAACAAATAAATAATTAGAGAGGAAAAATAGAGTAAGAGTAAAGGTTTGGAGGATATTGTACCCTCTTGTCTTGTATTGTATTGTCCATCCCTACCTTTAAATGGTGACCTCTTGATATAAGAGAAATTATCAGAAGTATAATTGAGTTAGGAAAACTTATCTCTTATCTTCAAGAATTCGAGTTTGACGAATATTAGAACTTTCATTATTTTATCCTATATGTTATTGGATGTGAGTTCTTAGGCTCATGTCAACGGCTTGAATTTGGTAAAAACATGTGTATAACAGGAGGACTCTAGTTTATAGTAGGGTAATTATCCACCATCCACCAGTTTTTTTGCACTTTTTAAAAAATACACAATTCTTAATTTTTTTGGTTGAGCTCCACTTGAAGTTATATTTTTTGCACATGTCCACTGTCATCTTCAAACCGTTAAGAAAACTAACAGAATATTGTCCAAATTACATTTTTTAAGCGTAGGTGAAATTATCATTATACCCTTATGACGTTAGCAAAGTCTTAAAATTTTGAAGACGGCAGTGGACAAGTGCAAAAAAATATAACTTTGCATGGAGCTCAGCAAAAAAAATTAAGATTTGTATATTTTTGAAAAAGTGTGAAAAAACAGGTGGACGGTGGAAATTACCCTTTATAGTATTCACAAGTTTACTAGTCAATGCTGTAAACTGATATAGTTTATATGAAGTCAAGATACGTATAATAAGATCGATGCCTAAGAGCATGGAGCCTCGCCTACCATGGTAGTTGGATGTCAAGCAGCTGCGATGAAGGTTAAAGCTTCAGTCCACATTGAGTCCACTGGTGGCAGCGGTGTGCGCTAATGCGCGGCTAAATGTGACGGATCGAGATCCACGGCCCGTGCAAATTTGCTGGCTGGTCGCGGCAACTGTGTCGGCTTCTGGGCAGTGGTTGTGGTCGGATTTTGAAAGGGCTATTGTGAGGAGCGAAACTCAGGTGATGACAGGTCTGAAATTCTAACAGTTTCGCAAGTCGTGGCGGCGGATTCACGAAGATCGCGGCTTCGTTTGGTCGTTTCTGGCTGCTTAGGTGTTGGGGTGCTCAATAGTTTCTCTAATTCGGTATCAAATCTAAACTCTCGTGTGCAAACTCTATGTTTAATTTTTTTTGCATTTCAATTTATAGCTCATTCCAAAGTTAAACCTAGACAAGTGAGTTCAAAAGAAAAATGACTCTCATATGTTATAAGAAAAGTTTGTAATATATCTAATCAACCCAAAAGTATGGAAATAATAATCGTGCGGCGGATGCTTTGGTAAATATTAGCCTCTCATGTCTTTCTTTGTGTAGTGAGACTCTCCTCCAGACTTTATTCGTAATTTCATCTCTCCAAATGCAAATGGCTTCCCAAACTAAAGGTTTTTTTCTAGTGTTTGTGTTGGCTTATATTTGTTTTCCTGCATGTTTTTTCGTATTTTCTTACTCTTTTTTCATATGTCTCTTGCTACATGTTTATTCTTCCTTTGCTTGATCTATTTACAATTTTTATTTAAATGAAATTCTCCAAAATTTGGTCGAGATTTAGGAAATAAATAAATAAATAATAAATTCTGTCTTTTATTAGTGACTAAACTTAAGGAATCTATCATTACTAAGCTATTTAGTTCTTAATTCTATCATTACAAAATTTTATTAAGAATTCAGATTATGAAGAGTCAACAGTTGACCCCAAGGCCATGCTGGCATGCCACATGAGCAACCATTTTCAGAGACCAGTTGATGAGGAAGGTGAGGTGTATTATATGAGCTGGCAGAATTGTTATGCTGAGGAATATCTACACGTGAACTCTGCAAGCTGGAATTTCTAGAAGGTTTTCAATAATTGGCTAATGCAGCTGTAACTTTTGTTTTATTCATTTTCTGCAGCTCCTTGAGCAAGCAATCATTTTCTTTACTATAGTATAAATATATGAACTTCTTGTATATTCAACCATTCGAGTGATTATAATAAAAAGACTGTTTGTTTCTCTGCTGCTTGCATATTTAAGCAATTCATAAGAATTTAAGTTGGTATCAGAACAACTTTAAGCTATGGAAAGCAGTAGAAATTCACAAACAAACATGAATCAAACACTAGAAAATCCAGAAGATCAAACAAATGACTTGAATCAAAACCAACCAAAAAATGTTGATGACCAGAATCCAAATAATAACACCAGAAATGTGACAATAATGAATCCATCTCCTACCCAACACATCATCAGTAACACATATGTGTTCACTTATCATATCACACTAACACAGAATAATTTTATGCTCTGGAAATCACAAGTGGTTTCCAACATAAGAGCAAACGAG
>NW_006261964.1:25936737-25988061 GCF_000493195.1 Citrus x clementina | reverse complement strand
CCTGGACCTAACCAAACTACTATTACCACCCCAGATCCAGATTACCAAATCTGGAAGATACAGGACCACATTCTTCTGAGTTGGTTGCTCTTATCACTCTGTGAAGGTGTCCTTGGCACTGTGGTGGATTGTTATACTTCATGTGAAGTTTGGACAACTCTTGCCAATCAATATGGTGCAAGAACAAGGGCTAGAGTTCTATACCTGAGGACACAGATTCAAACCACCAAAAAGGGGTCTCTTACAATTCATGACCATTATTCTAGAATGAAAACCATCTTAAACACACTTAGAGCAGCTGGAAATAATATGAGTGATGAGGACTTCATTATGTGTGTCTTAGCTGGAGTAGGACCTGAATATGACTCTTTTGTCACTAACATTAATTCTATGCCAGAAACTCCCTCATTATCGGAGGTGTATGGCATGCTCCTCAGCCAAGAAACTAGGACTGAATAAAATCTCAGCATAGGGTCACTTGAGGCCAACTTCACACAAATAAGAAATGGTAAAAGGAACTGGGGCAATGGTGAAAGATTTGGTAATCAACAATAACCTGGGATAGTCTTTAGAAACCCTGATGGTGGCTCTGGAAATGGTGGCCCTGGTTAGAGAAACCAAAATGTTCAAGACAAAGGCAAAGGCAAGGCTGTTGCAGAAAATGAAAGCTCTGAGTCAAAGGGTCTATGCCAAATCTGCTTCAAAATGGGTCACACAGCTGCTAAGTGTTGGCATAGGTTCAAGAAAAATTATGTACCACAGCCAAATAGGAGAAAATGAGCATATATGGCCTCAATAGAAGGACAGAGCAGCAATGCCTGGTACCTTGACAGTGGTGCCACAAATCATGTAACTAATGCCATTGGGAACATGAACTTGAACTCAGAATACCAAGGTAATGATAAGCTCATTATTGGTAATGGTAATAAACTTCACATCTCTCATATTGGTTATTCCATACGACCCACTTACAATCTACACAAACACATCAAACTAAACTATATTTTGTGTGTGCCTGATATTGCCAAAAACCTTATTAGTGTTTCTAAATTGCTTCATGATAATGATATTGATGTTGAATTTTATAAATCTATTTGCTTCATCAAGGACAAGAGCCAAAGGAAAATTCTGGTGAAAGGAGTGGCTAGAGATGGACTATACGAGCTGCTATGCATGCCTACTCATTTAAGTGGCACAAGGTCACATATGCTGCTGAGTTATCTTTATCTTCCAAACCTGAGTCAATAAGTTGCATTAGCAATCCTATGTCAATGATGTGTTTTAATTTCAGTGCTGGTAGTAATGAGTCTATCGGTACTAATGTAGTTAATAGTGTTGCTAAGTCTAGTGAGGCTGACAAAACAAGCAGTAGGAATCTTAGAACTAATGAAATGAATCTTAGAACTCTACTGTCATATAATCAACTCAATATCAATAAAAACATTTTTCCTTCATTTTGTGATGCTTGTCAGTATGGAAAGCAATCAAAACTGAACTTTAAAAGCATTGAAACTAAAACCAGCACAGCCTCAGAACTAATCCACAGTGACCTCTAGGGACCAGCACCTATTCCATCAACCCATGGACACAAATATTACATATCTTTTGTGGATGAAAAAACAAGATACACATTGTTGTTTCCTTTAACAACAAAATCACAGGCCCTTGACACATTCATTGTGTTTAAAAATCAAATAGAAAATCAGTTAAATATGAGAATCAAGGCTTTACAGACAGACATGGGTGGGGAGTTTAAAACATTTGAACCTTATCTCAAAAAGGAAGGAATAACTTTAAAACACTAATGCCCCTATTTACATGAACAAAATAGAAAAGTGGAAAGAAAACACAGACATATTGTAGAAACTGGCCTAACATTTTTAGCTCAGGCCAAAATGCCTTTAAAATATTGGCAAGAAGCCTTCAGCTATGCCACTTACATCATAAACAGATTGACCTCACCTACACTTGAAAATAAAACCCCATTTGAGCTGCTACATCTCACCAAACCAGATTATTCTCAAATCAAAGTTTTCGGTTGTGAATGTTATCCATACTTGAGACCCTACAACAAGCATAAATTTGATTTCCACACTTCCAAGTGCATACTGCTGGGTATTAGTATCAGTCATAAAGGCTATGTTTGCATGCATCATTCAAGAATAGTCTACATTTCAACCAGTGTTAAGTTTAATGAAAACTCATTCCTTTTTCAAAATGACTCAAATTTCTGCAAGCATAGGCTCACTGACCAAAATATTTCCCCCACAGTTCTTGAAAAGTTTCAAGTTGTATCTTTCTCCACCAGTATCCCTTCTGAGTCAACACAACAAAAAGCAGCTCATAGTTAATCTCAGGCCACTGCTGGAAACTCAGAACAGCTCCCAAATCCTGTTCAAGATGAAGCACGTGAGAATTTGAACCTCAACACCATATCAGACAACCACTCTCCTGTTCAATTCCCATCAAACTCCTCAGAAGAAAACTGCACCCTGCCTCCTATAACAGAACCAAACACTCAAGCTTCCAATACTCAAAAGGATTTATCTTTACATCCCATGATCACAAGATCAAAAGCAGGAATCTTTAAACCAAAAGTTTATCAAGCATATACTCAATCTGAAACTTCTTTACCCCAAAACTCAATTGTGGCACTGAAGGACCCTAAATGGAGAAAAGCCAAGGAAGATGAATACAATGCTCTAATAAAAAACCAAGCCTGGACCTTAATACCACATGACCAGAACTACAAACTCATTGGAAATAAGTGGGTGTACAAAGTGAAGGAGAATCCAGATGGCACCATAAATAGATACAAGCCAGACTTATTGTGAAAGGATTTTTACAAACACCATGACTTGATTTTAATGAGACCTTCAGCCCTGTGGTCAAAGCTGCAACCATTAGAATAATTTTGACTTTGGCTGTGAATAATGATTGGATGTTGAGGCAGGTTGATATAAATAACGTATTTCTAAATGGAGAGTTAATAGAACCAGCGTACATGCCACAACCTGAGGGGTTTGAAGATAAGAGAAGGTCAAATCACATATGCAAACGTAAGAAGGCTCTCTATGGACTGAGACAAGTACCCATAACATGGTTTGACAAATTAAAGAGTGCTCTGTACTCTTGGTGATTCAACAACTCAAAGTGTGATACCTCACTATTTTTTAAAAGGAACAGTGCTGAAATAATCATTCTGCTTGTGTATGTGGATGACATAATTGTCACTGGAAGTGACAGTAAAGGAATTGAAGGAGTGATAGGAAAGCTAAGTGGAGCCTTTGCATTAAAAGATCTAGGAAATTTGAGCTACTTCATTGGGATACAGGTCATAAGAAATCAGAATTCCATTCTACTTTCTCAAGCTAAATATGTCCAAGACTTATTAGCTAAAACTGAGATGGAGAACTGCAAGGGAATAGAGTCTCCATTCAGCATAGCAGAGAAGCTAAAGAAAGATGAATGTGCCAAACTTAACAACCCTTCATTTTACAAAAGTGTTATAGGAAGTTTGCAGTATGTTGTTCTAATAAGACCAGAACTTGCATACTCTATCAACAAGCTGAGCCAATATATGTCTGACCCAAGACAATCTCACTGGATAGCCTGCAAACGAGTATTGAGGTACCTAAAGAACACTGCTAACATGTGTTTACAATTCTAAAAGTCAGAACACCTTGATTTAGTACCTTACACAGATGCTGACTGGGTAAGTGATCCAGATGACAGAAGATCAATAACCCCATACATATCATGGAGAACAATGTGATTAATAAAAGCTAGAAAAGAGCTAAAAACATGGAGACCCAAGGGTAGAAAGTGTGCATAATTAGCAAGAGCATCGACAATAAAATTAGCCTCATGTTAAATAGGCTTAATGTCAAAATGCCACTCTTATTTCAAAAGATCTTGGATAGATAGGATAAGTTGAGAATAGTCATTAGTGGGTATAAAAGAGTTGGCAACTAGTTAGGTTACACATAACTATCAACTTCCACCAATATCCACCAAATTTCAATCTCCCAAGCAATCAGTAAACCTTGATAAAGACCTCAAAGCTCAGTAACTGTAATCGAGCAGCAGCCAATATTTTACCCAAAATCTCGAATTCACTTGCCGTTGTGATCTCGAATGATACCTCCTGCACTTGAAAATCTAGACTTGTTACAAGAACCATCTAAATTAAGTTTACACCAAAGCCATATAGGAGGCGACCAATAAATCCATACTTCTTTTTTGTTGGCTGCCGAAGCTAACAAGCAATCATTAATGCGTTGATTTCCTCAGCCCGCGTCTTCATGTCCTGAATCATGTACTTGCTATTAACATAAACATTATCGAATTGAAATTTATTCCGCTAGTATCACAACCTCCAAATGGTGATACCAAAAATGTAACTCCAGTCTAAGCTCCATCCATTCCATTCCTTACTTTAAAGATTATAGATTATCCACTCCTTAAGCGGCTTGGAATAAAATTATACTTGGGAGCTCTTTGGAATGAAATAATTCCAAATTCATTGAGCCATAGGGCAATCTCTAATCATATGAAGAGTGCTCTCCAAATCCAATCCACACCGATCACAAAAGCCATTAAAAGCGATGTGCCATCTCATAAGCTCCCATGTTTTCTTGAGTTGGTCATGCAACACAGTCCAAATGAAAATATGAATAGCTTGAGGCCTTTTTTATCGCCAAGTAAGAAGCCAACTCGATTCCTCATCCTCATGCCTAAATCCTGCAAGATAGTGATAAGCAAATCTAACAGTGAAATTACCTGTGTTGGAAGCCGACCAATATATTTGATCATATCCTCTCTCAAGTTTTAGCGGTTAAATTGAAGCAATTTTGAGAAGAATATGATTCAGAATCAAAAGCCTGAAAATCTTCCACTTCTATTGGTTATCCGTAGTTACAAAATCAGCTACATTTCTATAAAGGATGTCCTCACAAACTGGGGCAACAACATAATCAAGGAGAGGTTGAGTTTTAATGGGCCAACAGTCCTATCAGAATTTTGCTTTCTCACCACTTCCAATAGACCAATCAATACCCATAAGAGTTTTGTTCAAAGTTTACTGACCGATCGCCAAAGATAAGAGCAATTTTTGCTTGGCAAATCAGCCTGTGGATTCAAAGCATTAATCTCATATTTTGTGCTCAAAACTTTAGTCCAAAGGCTCTAAGTCAAAGAAATAAGGTCCCAACATATCTTCATAAGCAAAGCTTGATTCATAATATCAAGGTCTTTTAACCCCAAGCCCCTACTATTTTTTTGCTTACAAACTGTGCTCCAATTAATTTGACTAAGCTTTCTCCCTTTTGTAGTACCACTCCATAAAATGCGTCGACAAGCTCTATCAATCTTGTTCTTAACACTAGATGGAAGGTTCGTCGTCTATATGACGTAAATAAGAATTGCTTGGAGAACATATTGTGCGAGAGTTATTCGGCCAACTAAAGAAATGTAAGAAGCGTTCCAAGTTGACAGTCTTTTTTCCACCTTATCCATAATTTCTTGGTAAGTACTCTTGGTCACTCGCGAATGAAGAAAGGGCATACCAAGATACCTACCAAAATTATCAATGATAGTAAAACTAAAAATTTTCTCAATACTCTTCGCCACACTCATTGAGACATTAGAAGAGTAAAAAAGGTTAGTTTTTATTCTATATATCTTTTCCCTAGAGCTACAGCAACAATCATCTAGGACAACATTAATAATTTTAGCTTGATTAGGGGAAACTTCAGCAAATAAAAGCAAGTCATCCGCCAAAAAAAGATGGGTTAAAGGGGTCCCCTTACATGACAAACGAATCGGTTTCCACTCCCCAGCATTAACAACATTGCAAATACCATGGCTACGGCGCTCAATACAAAGTATGAAAATGTAAAGAGATATGGGGTCACCTTGTCAAATCCCCCTTGAAGGTTTAAATTCATTCGTCAAGTCACCATTCTAGAGAACATATTCATCGGAGCAGTAGTAATGCATTCCATTATAATCCGAGTTAGATTCATGGGTATTCCGACCTCGATTAAAGTTTTAAAGATAAAACTCCAATTCAGCCAATCATATGCCTTTTCCAAGTCAACTTTAATTAGCATATACCCCACACTTCCAGTCTTTTTCCTCATTGTATGAATAACCTCTTGAGCCACCAGAATGTTTTCAATAATATGTCGTCCTAGGACAAAGCTTATTTGCTGTAGGTCGATGAGATCAGGTAAAATGGCATTTTAATCGATTAGCAATCAACTTAGTGACAATTTTGTAAGGGACTATACAGAGACTGATGGGTCGATATAGCTTTAGGCTTATGGGATTGCCAACTTTGGGAACAAGCACTAACAAGGTACGATTAATATTGTCTGGTAATCAGCGGCTACTAAAAACTTCTTTCACCAGTCGACATATAGAATCACCAACCAAGTACCATTGGCTCTGATATAAAATAGTCGGATATCCATCAACACCCGAAACTTTGAGAGGATTCATACTAAAGAAGCTTTGCCTGATTTCATCATTATCGACCTGTAACATAAGAAATTACCTTGTGGATTCTTCAATACTCAGAAAATAGCCTCTGTGAGGATAAGAAATAAAACAAGAGTCATTGTTATTGTTGAGGGAAGAAAAGAAACAAATAGCATGTGTTTAATCGCTTCAATATCATAAAGCCAAGAACCTGAATCATCCATGATAATTGTAATACGGTTTTTTGTCTCCTCGAAAGGGTTTGGTGAAAGAAATTTGTATTTTAGTCCCCCAACAGAATCCAATCCTTCCGAGATTTCTGATGCTAATACAATTCCTCATGAGTAAAAACTTCCTTTAGCTCATTTTTCAATTTCCTCTCTAACCGACTAAGACTTCTAGTAAGTTTGACTTCAATGGCCTGTTGAATTCCTCCAAGTCTGGCTAAGAGTCTCCTTTTCCTGTGAAAAATATTTCCAAATGTCACTTTATTCCATTGCAAAATTTTAGAAGTGAAGTCCTGAACCATATCCACACAGGCAGTATTAGAATTCCAATTTGAAGCAACAAATTCCCCAAACTTCTCATTTGTGAGCCAAGCTGATAAGAATCAGAATGGTTTATTAGCTTTTGAAATAGCTTCAATTTCACTGAATTTAACAAGCACATGCCAATGATCCGAAGCCACTTTTGGCAAATGCAGCACCATATTCCCAGTATACTTAGTCAAATTATTCATCATTACACACAACCCGATCCAGCTTTTTGTAAAGACTTCTACGCAACCAGGTGAAGTGGGGACCTTTGAATTCAAGGTCACAGAGCTTAGTAGTTTGAAACCAATTTTTGAACAAGGAGCAAACATCACTTTTATTGTTGACATCGTTGTTGTGCAAATTTTAATGTACTCGCAAGCGCACGAATCTATTGTAGTATAGATCAATGGTGACGAGTGTCGATCCCACGAGGAGGTGGATTTTAATTATATGTAGAATTAATTTTGTAAATGGGTGGTTGAAATTGTGGTGGAAGTGATTTAAATTATCCTAAAATTGGAATTAAGATGGCGATAATAAATTCTAAAATTGGAATTGCAATGGCGAGAATAAATTGAAGCGAAATCTATTGAAATGACGTACTTGGGTATCTGGATCCGTATCAACATGCATCATGGGCTAAATATTCCTTATTAATACCAATTAAATCATGAGGGGGGAATCCACACCTCATGAACCATACTCTAATCAATATGGTGCTAAGGGCTTATCGTGCCAAATAATAATAACCTTGTACTAGAGGGCCGGTGAAATCAAGGCGGTACTAGACAAGATTAGTATTATTTGTCGACGAGAAGTCAAAACATCCACAAAAACTAGAGGGGAAGAGAAAATAAATTTACCAAATAAAGCTCATGACACATGTTGAGACTTCACCTTCAACCCAAGCTTGAAAGAAAATTAGCCACTCATAATTGAACTAGGGGCAAAATGAAAATTTATTAAAATACGAAGAAAATACAAGATGGAGAGGGAATTACAGAAAATGGAGTCCAAAAATGGATTCAGAGCTATCAAATTAGGGGGGAGAGGCTCCTTTTTTATAGATACATAGAGTAAATCATGGTCATCAGATTAAAAACAGTTTGGACGCTCAGGATTGCACCACGTCATCAGTCAACAGTACGCGGTTTGATCACGCGGATGAACAGTAACACAGTTTGACCCAGATAAATAGTAATGCGGTTTGACCTGGATGAATAGTAACGCGGTTTTGTTGAAAATAATCCTATGTGATGCATGTACCGTACGCGAGATTTTTCGTCCACTGATATGCTGCCACGTTACCATCAACAGTACATAAGAATTTTAGCCCAACGGGATCGTGACACCTCATCAGTCAATGCCACATCATCGGTCAATGCCACATCATCGTCCGTCTATGTGAACAGTGTCGTGAACAGTAACGTATACAGTACCGTACACGTGAATAGTACCGTACATGTGAACAATGCTATTTTTCCTTTTATGCTCCTCCTAAGGTTTTTGACCGTCTTGAGTTCAAAAGTGATGTTCGTTTTGCCATCTGATCTCTCGTTTATTGTGAAATGACTATGATGCCCCTAAAATACATAAAATACTTAATCAAAATAAAACAAACGGAATTAAATCAAAAGAAGGTTAAATTCATAAAAGTAAAGGTGTTAGTAAGACTTGAAATGTAAAATGACGGTTTTCTCCTTTATAAATATGCATTTTCTAACACTCAACAATCGTCTTTCTTCTTAAAAGCATAGAGGATTGTGTTGAAATCACCCCCTACTAATCAAGGTCATTGAGTCTTGTTTGCAATTTCCTCCAATTGGTTCCACTGTTGTTTTCAGACTGTAGGAATAAGGCTTGCATAGACAGTAGTGATATGAGAAATTAAAGAGTTGTTTTCAAATACTTTAAAGTGGACATATTGTTTATGGTTCCATATAATATTTATTTCATATGTACCGTTCCAACGCATCCAAATCCCACTAGCAAATCCCTCTGCTTCCACCGATGGGAATGTTCAAACCCATAATTTTTAATAAAAGCGTCAGCATTACTTCCACTAATTTGGGGCTCCAACAAAACAACCATTGCAGTGCTGAAAGACTTGATTAAAGTTTTAAAAGCTAGACGAAAATCTTTAAAATCCGCTCTTTAAACATTCCAAAACATAATAAAGAAAGACATAATGGCAATTAAAACGAAAGAGAAAGAATTTTGGCATGGCAAAAACCTCACGGTAGCGGCCTTTACACCTCCAGCTCCACTTCCATGTCTTCCTCATTAACCAAGGAGGTGTCATCTTCAGATGTTCCCGAGCCCTCTTCATCACTAGTGCCCAGATAATCACTGTCATCAATATCTTCCTCCATGTCCTCATTTATTGTCAACATTCCCACGTCAGAAGGCTTTCTTATAGGATTATGTGACTGGTATTGATGTTTAGGTAATGTAGTTGTCTATGCAGAATTCGCAGAAGTAGAGGGATTTGGGTCTAGAGAAAAAGCTCTTTGGTATTGAAAGATATTGCAGAGTGGTGTTGCGGGTCTAAGCTTAAGGGAGAAATGGATGGGACCTGGGAGGTTTGTGGAGCATGGTTGTGAGATTGGGTATGTGAGAGGTTAAAGGTTTGCATAGGATTGGACCATTTTGTTTCAGTGAAAATATCTGTTTTATGGGCTGTTTTGGTAACATTTTTTTTTATATTGGGTTCGTGAGGGCTGTTTATCAACTAGATTTTGATCAAGGGAGTTCTTTCTTATAGCAGAATGTTTACTCTCATTCAAAGCATGAGGATCTGTTATTATGGGCACCTTGTTACTCAAAATGGCAATTAAGAATTCATTGCCCTCATTTTGATTATTCCCACCATCATCATCAACCAGAAGAACCCCAAATTTAGATCCTCTATTGAAGTTGCCATTTTGATGATTAACATAATCCTGAATTTTCTCCTTCCCTTTCCCATTTTGATTCCTTCCTTTTTGGGCTACCACCATCCAAGGGCCATAGTTTAGAGTAACCTTCTCGACAGTCAGAGCTAATGATAACTTGTCGTTGGGGATTTTATTTGAATTTGGTATTTTGACATTAGCATCTTTGGGGCTCAATATTCAACTTTTCGGGGTAGGAAGAATTCGTGTGACCATACCTTCCACAACCAAAAACAAATGGTTGGGAGGGAATCATACTCAACTTTTTGAATTTTCCTATTCAACAAAAACTGCGAGATTAAGGGTCTATCAAAGTAGACTTCGACGGCAATCCGAGCAAACTTGCCCCAAATGGCTAGTTCCATATTATAATCAATTTTGATAATTTTCCCAACTACATAACCTAACAATCGAATAATTTTCTTGTGATAATAGTGTAATGGCATTCTAGGAAGACAGATCTTTTCAATTTTCTCAATAGAGCAATTAAAGTGTGGAGTCTATTGCTAAACATTCAAATAGTGTCCCAAAATAAGCCAGGGACCTTGAGTAAGTACAAACTCAACAGTATTTTCTGAGCAGAAGCGAACAAGGTAATAGTCATTATCCAAATCAATTATTGAAAATCCCTTATATTTGGCCACAATGCCTCCAATCTTGAAACAACTGCTTTATAACCAATCATGTGGCCAAGTAATTTCACTACCACTGTCACCTGCCTTGGTTTTATAAGTTGTTATGCACCTTTTAAGAAAAAGCTATTGAGGGAATTATGCCATCTCTCTTAATGACTATATCATCCTTCTCGATTTCAATATAATCATCCCTGCCCACACTTAAATTCGTTAAGAATTGCTTTCTTAAGCAAGCAGAGCACAAACCGGAAGCATTTGTATAATATGAATAACTTGAATGAAATAAAGGTTTACAAGCAATTGTCTATTTATACACAAACGAACAAAATGACAGCTAGCTAAGGACAACAATTGGAAATAAAAGAAATTGATCCGTGATTCATCAGCCAATGATATAGTGCTTCTAGAACCTCCATCCATTCATTCCTATGTGCTGATATTCCTTTGTATAACTGTTTTGCCACCTCATTGAATTCATCTCATTTCTTTCATCAGCTAACTGTAAATGGGTATAGCTCAGGTGGCATGCCAATGTGTCACTGAGGTCAACTGTTGACTGGTCACAGCTGCTGCTTTCAACACCCACAAATTCATTCCTTCCAGCAATGTCATCCCCTAGCTACATCATATTGCGTTTCCATCAGCTTATCACGAAATGTAAAAGTAGGCGGATTATCTCCATCTTCCCCTTGCTGTCTGAACTTTGTTTCTTAACAGCCCTTTTAATTTTTATGAAATCCCATTTTTTTTATCATAACTTCTCACATGATGAAGAAACACAAAATATTTTAATTAAATTTAGCTATTATCTGAACGAAGTACCAATTAAATCATAAACACATTTTTTCATAATAAAATTTTTATTATTAAATAATCTATTCATTCATCATCTCAAAATTATTTTCTATTTTTATAAAAAAAAAATTGATTGTATCATTTCTTAAGATTTAAAAGAAATGAGTTCCATGATCTTCGTGTATAGAGACAATTATTAAATTCATATTCACTTTATGTAATTTCCTCTCACAATAGAACATGTTAAAAGAAATGGAGTTTCATAACGAAGGGGTGCCAAAAGGATTACTCTTTTAAAAAATCCCAACCCTACCCGTGCCCAGCACTAACCTCTTAAATTTGTTCTTTTCATGGCCTTATGAAGTTTGCTATGTTCACGCCCGTAAATACTAATTCCTAGTTGCAAGTTAATTTATATACTTTTTGTATATAATTACACAAGGAGCTCTTCATTTGAAGCTTCGCTTTCACTCCTTATCAATTGCTCAAGTCCTTATTACTCCAGTCATTGACAATTTCAATTTTTTTTTCTAAAAAGTAACTTCTATAGAACAAGGAATTTTTTTAATAAAAATAAAGAGTTCTGCTATTTGAACTCTTGGACGATAAAGGGACGACAAAAACGTGGGTCCCTTTGTCTGTTGCTTCAACTCCATTCATCATCTTTTGTCTGTTACTTTTTTCATTTAAAAAATAAAATAATCAAAAGAAAATATTAAAATAATGAAAAGGAAACCACAAAAGTAACGAAAAGAGGTGACAATAGCAGCATTTTTTTACAATCAATTTTTCTTATTGTCCTCCCTCTCTCCATCTCTCACCTCTCATTTAACGTGAGCCATCTGCATTTAACAAGGAAAAATCAGTTCCCTCTCTGCATCTCGCTTATCACAAGGAAAAAGTTAGATCTCGATCTGCAAACAGAGGCAACTTGATAAAATTGGTACTAATTAATTGGTAAGTTGGTGACTCTCATTACATTCAAATAAAATTTTTATTGTGTTCTATATATTTAAATGGTTAGAATATTTAATAATCTTGTAAAAATTCGTAGATTTTTGCTTTTTATATATTTAAATTGTTATGATTTTTTTTTAATTTAAATGGCTGGAAATAATGGAATAAATTATAACAATTTCTGAATGTGTTTTATATATGTTAGGATTTTTTTTAATTTAAATGGCTAGAAATAATGGAATAAATTATAACAATTTCTAAATGTGTTTTATATATGTTAGGATTTTTTAAATTTAAATTGCTGAAAATAATGGAATAAATTATAATAATTTCCGGATGTGTTTTATATATTTAAGTTGTTAGGATTTTATAATTTAAATTGCTGGAGATAATGGAATAAATTATAAAAATTTGTGGATGTGTTTTATATATTTAAATTGTTAGGAATTTTCGTTACTGGACAAAAATGTTATATAAGTTTCATAATACAAATGTTAATTATTTTGTAGAAATGGAGAATTTGGAAAATGAGCATGCATTTGAAGAGTTGCAAGAAACAAGAGCTAACGATATAGATGAAATTGTGGAACCGAACATATGTGAGCCAGCTCTTGGAATGTTATTTGATAATCATGAAGAAATGTTTGCATTTTACCAACCGGCCAGGAATGATGACCAATTGCTGGGGGTCGATTTCCTCTTCCTTCCAGATGAATGGAAAGGGAAGAACAAAGGAGGGGAGTAAACTAAGGACTGGAAAATATGGCTGGGGAGGGAAGAGATAAAAAACTAAATTTTGATTATTTATTATGGGCCCACGCAAAATTAAAAGAAGACTAAGGAAACGCGTGAAAGGGCAGTGGGCACTGCGTTTCTGTCGTCCTTTAGTCTTCTTTTAGTTCCTTTATCATTTTCCATAAAAGAGAAAGAGAGGTAGATAGAAGAAATACTGCGCCTTACACCCTTAAAATGTTCAAAAACAAAATAAATAATTTGGAATATTAAAAAGGGAATGCTATGCATGATGAATCGTATGAAAGGAAATATAACCATGGAATTGCATTCAATCTACAGGCCTACAAGTTGAACCAAACGCAAGCAGCGGCCTGTTCAAACAACTACCATAACCTCCTCGTAAAAGAAGGTTGAATCCCTAGCTAGAAAGGGACAACATTGTTCATCAAGAGGACTTGAACAATAAGTAACTGATCAAAAAAATATGGAACAATTTTATAATATTAATTAGATGAACTTTTTACTCGGATTGGTTCTCAATTTACAAATCCATAATAACAGTTAATTTATGTAGAATGCTAAAGGTCAAAAAAGAAAGAATCGTGTCGTGATTTGGGGATTTGATCGCTACACTTTCCAAAAGTGAATTTTGAGAAATACATGATTATTTGATAGTAAGAACTAGCCCAAATAGGCAACCACGCATGACTTATTTCACTTTATGGGAATTTATGGGAATTTAATTAGTATATGAGGTGATACAAAATTTAAGATCTTTAGGTAATTGACCCAAAAGCTACCAAGTGGTGATTCAACCAAATCTATAAGATATTTATTGTTCAACTATTTATATAATGATGAGTGTGATTTTATTTATTTTATTTATATAATGTAGTTACAAGCAATCGACAGGTTCATCAATTCGATTCAATTGAGAGACTCAAAAGTATTAAGGAATCCAATTGCAATAGACCTACAAATTAAGTTGGGATACAAAATTGAATCTCTGTTGATTTGCCTGATGATATATGCAACACTATCAAGGTACGAAATAGTTACTAGCTAGCTATCTTATCATCTAAAAAGATATTTTTTCAGGAATGAAAGATTGCGGCAAATATAAATTTTGCATCTGAACTTTATACAGGTATAGTATCATATATGCTAAGGAATATCAGGTTTGGTAGGTACGCGGATCAATTCATGTGAAAAATTGCAGATATAGAATATGAATTATAGTAAAAATAGATAGAACACTTATTCTAGTTTTGCAACATTAGTAGATTTCTGTATTCCGGCCTTCAACATATGAAAAATTGCTTGATGCGAATGGCCTCAAATCTTTTCCCATAATGTATTATATAATTCACCGAATAAAATTAAAAGAAAAAAATGTCAATGATTCACCATCAAACTGCTTCGTAGTTCATACAAAGAAAACGAAAGAAGCCCACGGAAGACAAACGAAGAAGGAATCTTCAGATCGTTTAGTTCAATTTTTGTTACTATCTTTTCATAATCTTTTGTCACGTGTATAATTTATTCAGTAAAAACCAATCACAGCTTTATAAGACAGTACGAAAATTAGATCAGCAATGAATTCAAATCGGTTTTGAAAACCTTATTAAGTAATTAATGCCAAAATACAATAAGATAAATAAATAAAGAAATTAAGGGAAAATCACATATAACTCACATACATAATCGTTTTCACTTCAAAACGATAGATGATTACATGCATCAAATTAAACAAAAATTACATATGAACTTACTTCACTCGATATTAGAGGCAACAAAATAAAGGAAATAATAACTTCAACAAACAAAACATAAAATTAAAAGAAAAAAACAAAAAGCATAAACTATAGAAAGACACGGCCTCTCTAAAAACCCACATTAACAATTTTTACGCGTAAAACAGTATTAATAATAAAAGCAATGTTATATATATTTACTCCCAAGCTCGCAAGGGTCTTCCAAGCTTTACTGCCTTCTTCGTCTTCATCACATTTACTGCACCAAATCTGAAATCCATTCAATATTTGGTAAGTCCGAATCCGAAACCTCAAATCCAACAACACGACTTTTAGCTTTATTATTATCATCCCTAATCTTCATTGCTTTAATGCTTTTCAAAAATTCTGAAACCCCATCAAAGCAGTTGATCTGATCGTCAGAATTATTAGCACTACTATTCACAGTCGATATTGGTGAAGTCACTGACGACATCATATACTCGGGCATGTTCATCATCGTCATTGCTGATGATGTGACAAAATGATGATCTTTAGTAGTCGTGCTCGATCCCGATCCCGATCCTGATGAACAAGTACTCCCCGCGGTGAAATGATTCTGATGATTCTGATGATGGTGATGGTGACAAACTCCACCGTGCATTCTTCCCCTATACGCAAAATTGCACCTGATTTTGCTCTCAGCACGGAGCTGCTCTGGCGTGTGAGCAAAGAAACAAACCTTACGTTGACAAAACCTCCCGGCATTGCATGCACGTGTGCGGTACCTGGCGGGGTGAAGCCAGTACTCGAACACGCCGTGAGCGAACTCGCAAGAATCGCCTTTGTAGCACCTTCCGTTTCGAAACGCGGGGCAAGCGATGGCACAGTAAGGTATCCTGCGTGGGTCCCGACGCTGAGCCTTCTCCCCACGGTGCGCGTACGGGCAGTCCGTCCAGTCGTGGGTCCGGGTCCTCGTGCACCGTCTGATCTTGTACGCGAACATGCGGAACTCATCAGCGCCGTAGATTTCCCCGTCGATTGCCTCAATAGGGTTTAGATTTATGTCGCAGTAAGGATGCTCAGCGAAATCGTGGACACAATTGTTGCTGTCTTTCAACATTTTTTTTTTCAAAGTGAATATTTTTGTCTTTTCTATCTTTTTTTTTTTTTTGGATAGATATGTACAAATTGCACCCACTTACAAAAGTTTCAACGGTTTCAAAAACTGAAAGATTTTAATGTAAATAATTATGCATGAATTGGAATCTTGAAAAGGACCTGATAAATTTCAAAATTGATACATGAGAAGAGGGATTATGTACAAATTATGTAGAAAAATAAATAAGAAAATTTTGAGAGCCAAAGATTGATATTTTTAAGCTGAAACAAACAAGAAAGTGCTAGAAAATTACGGGAGATTATGAAAATTGGGGAAGGAAATATATAAATGAAAATGGAGGAAGAGAGAAACTATCCATTTTTTATGAAGAGAAATGAAGAGACGGATCAAGGGGAGTTTTCAAAAGGAAGCAGTGAGAATGAGGGAAGACGAGTGTTGAGGGAAGAGTTGCATTTATAGTGAGCAATGAAGTGAACTAACTCATCTTGATGATATTGAGTTAAAAACTAACCATAATGAGTTACTTTTAAACTCCAATATCTAGCCCCTTCATCTAACGGAAACGGACGTCTTCTTGGTGCCATGAAGTGGATATGGCTTCTATTGTATGATGGCATCCATAGGCAAGAGATTCTTCATAACCTCATTGTGCCACAGACAAGATGCCTACAAATCAACGGCTACGTGTCCATGTTTTGGCCAAATTGGTAAGGTGGTATCATTTTTTTCGTTTATTATCATCTTTATTGATTCCAATGTTATGAACCTTGAATCTGACAAAGATTGCCCGCTTGAGAAATATTTGTAGCAAAAAGGAGAGGAATTTTGTGTCTAAACAAGCAATAAAGCGTACTGAATTAGCTTGAAACCATTTGATTTGTGTAATACATTTGTATTTGATCTATCTCAAAAGCATATCTCTTGCATAATGGGAATTAAATTTCCTCCCCTCACCTTTTTAACCATAAACCTGTTATATTATTTATCTTAAGAAATTTGACTTGTTAAGCCAACTGGCACATGACACCCTCAGGGGGGTTGATCAGGGTAAAAAGACTATCAAATGTAGATGTTCAGCATCGGGTGGCTCCTACTTCTCAATATATTGTTATTGTAGATAATCAGTCCCAGGAGCCTATTTCAATCCCCTCTCATGATTTGAATTATTCTCCTGCCCAGGCTCGTATTGATCAGAGTCATAGATCTGGTTCAGCTTTGCAAACCTAATATTGTTATTGATGATTTTGTTTCTCGTACTCAAGCCTTGGACGTTAAGGTTTAGGATTCTGTGGTCCAAGTCGATTCTAATTCAGCTGTTCAGACTCAAGATCATAGTGATTCTTCTCTGCAAAGCCAAGCTGATATCACTGATGATGATGATAATATGGTTTTAGATGATTTGGATATTCAAAGGGTTTCATGGGCTCTACTTTCTTTAGATTAGCTGTGAAAAATATTCGGCATACGGTTGTGGGCTTTAATTCTCGTTCATTTGAGATCCTCGATCAATTTGATGAGGATTTTAGTTCTGACAGGCACCTGTGGCTGTCAAGCCTAAGGGTACTGCGGGCGTGATCTTACCCCCGATTTTAGTGTTGCTAGCTCGCATACCTCCAGTTCAAAGAAGGACTTCAAATTAGTGACCGGTTGCAAGTATCATAAGTAGCACTCTGGATGTTAGATCTCTTTTTTATGGTTTCTTTTATTAAGCTTTGTTTTAATTTGTTCTCTTCAGTTTATATTCTCTTTTATTATTATTTTTTATTTATTTATTGGTTGTTTTTATTTTTTAACTTGGAGGTTTTGATTTATGTCTCCCTTCAAATGTTTTTTCCTATTTTATTTTATTTAATCTACAAGTAAAGGGGTCTTGCCCAACCCCTTTACCCAATGGTGGCTTTTAATTAAAAAAAAAAATGGCACACGACGCCCGGAGATGGCTCTTCAATCCTACCTCAGAAGTTTTGTGAGACTATTTTTGAAAAATTATTTAATAACAAAAAATAAATTTCACCTTTTCAAAATGAAAAATGTTAGACATCTTAAATTTTGTTTGTTTTAGATATTTCTTGCACGTTTTTATTCTGATTTTGATAGAACATAAAATAGTTTAATATAATTAGTAGTAAAAAAGGAATTTTTTTTCTATCATATCATGTCTATCAAAGGTAGAATACAATTAATAATTGTTTTTATTAGATTGCTGCTAGATCCAATTTAAATCAATTGGATGGTTCTCACCAAATCTAACTCAAATTTGATTCAAATAAATAAATTTAGGTAATTTTACAAAAAAAATCTAATTTGAACAAAGAAATTTGCTGGAAATTTTAATAAACAAGTCAAGCTCAAAAATATTGCATTTTGATTTGACCTTCCCAATAAAATTATGAGCAAATTTTTTGAACAATATAATATTGCCTATAATCTTATCATCTTAAGTCAGAATAAGATCGTTCACTTTATATAGCATTTAAGTGAACGGGTCGTGAGAAATTCTTAAGTGATGTCATCACACCACTAACTAATTATATTATACCACATATACACTCAAATATAGCAAATATATTGTATAAATATTCGTGACATACAATTAAATGATTGTATGCGGTAATATAATGGTATTGATACCACCCAAGACATATAACTTCTATTGTCTCTCTCCAGTTAACGGACCTTTTAAACCTAGAAGGGTAGACTAACAAACGGCGTAAAGGGCCCCACGGAGAGTCATTAAGTTTCGCTAGTTGTATTGGATGGAAAATTAATTACAAATTAAACAGTATTACATCACTGCATGGCTAGACACACGTGTTGATGATAAGTGCGGGACTTATATTAAGACAAAAAATCTACCTGAAATTCGCTGACACGTGTGAAGATCTACGCACTCAGGTGGGGCCTGGTAGCATATAGGTGTCCTTCAATTTTGCGAGCGTTTCATTTCGAAGGTCTGGTAGCAAAATGACAAATTTAATGACCTAACTTATTTTATTCTCTTATGTGCATGTTGCAACAAAAGAAAATACCAAACAAACAAGAAAATTAATGAAAATGAAATTTTTTTTTTCACTTGAATACAATTTCGTTGAAGCCTGTGAGAAATTTTGCAAATGCTTTATTTAGATGGGTGTTAATTAATGGAGATGGGAGAAGAAACAATTCCTAATCTTTTTAATTATTATTTGTAATTAATGTGATCAAAGTGATTGAAAAACAAGTAGAGGTTGTCACTTTGTGATCCAGAGAAGTTTTAAATATAGTACATGAAATTATGAATTGGAGAGTCGAGCCGTTTTACATAATGTAATCCAAGAAAAGGAGTATGGAAGCCTTAATTCTGCAGATATCAGGATATGATCAGATTTAGTTCATAATTAAAAGATCAAAGTGATTAAAACACAAATAGAGGTTGTCACTTTGTGATCCATAGAAGTTTCACTTTGTGATCTAGAGAAGTTTTGTTATTGCTATTGTTTTAAATATGGTACATGAAATTATGGATAAGAGAGTCAAGCTGTTTTACATAATGTAATCAAAGAAAAAGAGTATGGAAGCTTTAATTATGTGGATATGATCAGATCTAGTTCATAATTAAAAATGATTCTAAAATCGATCATGCTTCCCGAAATCACTACTTGATTGTGCATTTTTTTCCTTTTTTTGGAGAAGACTTGATTGTGCATTTAAGGCTACTGAATTGACTCAAAAAGACAATAGATTTAACCAATATATTGAAGATATCTTTAGATTTTACTGCACAACAGCACATGTATCATAAAATTAAACTGCAGCTAAAATGTGGTATGTGGATCGAGTGATAAGAGTCCAAAGCTAGCAAGCTGTAGTTGTGTCTCCAAGCAAGTGATCAGTCTTGTTCATAACATCATTAAAGATTTTTAATAATTTAAAGTTTAGTGAATAAATATTATATATATCTTACGTCATTGATCCTCTTTTCAAGTAACTTGTACTGTATATTTTTACTGTTTTTCAAGTCACAAATTTAATTGATAATATTGAAAATAATAATAGACTATATATAGTCAAGTACGATATTATTCATGTGATGCATAGACTTCAAATAAGTAATATGAGGGTTTCAAATATTAGTATGTTACCTCATGAATTAAGGTCCTCAAATTTGACATTAAGGGCTATATGACATGAATTAAGGGCCTCCCTGATGTAGCCCTTAAGTATATGTCTTCAGGATTTCCTTCTTGCAATAGCCTCAACAAATAGTGTTTATTAAAAAAAAAAAATTAATTTACCCTACACATGATTGTGATAGGCGGCTTCTGCACTATAGAACAATGACCGAGTGGTTCTAATACCATGTTAGGGAAACGACTTGATCTAAAAGTTTAAGATAATAAGTAAGGGCCCAACAATAATATTTAAGATAATTCTTAATGACATGGAAAAATATAATTTTTTTAAAAAATTGAATAGAGATAGAAACCTTACCCAATAAACACCAACCATTACTCCATATTATTACTTAAACTCGGATAATTACAAGCAAAAAGCGCTTTCACGGTCAGCCAAACTTCTTCCAAGGGCACAATAGTTAAAATGAAATTTCTTGATATTTCGCAAAAGTCCATTGAAGATTCTCGATGCTTGGGTTACTTTGTAATAAAATAGAGAACTCGTAGCTTTTTTATTATTCTAGAAAATAAATATGAAAATTCAGACAACGCATTTGCCTACTCTCGATCTAGTTTCGTTCGGATATGGATTAATGAAAGTTCGAGCTAGGATGAACGTCTAGAGGGAAAAAAATATAAACCTTTTTCATATAAGCATTGGACAGTACGTTGGGCAAAAATCACTACAAACCTTGAACAATGCAATACTGCTTATGATTCATATAAGAATTTATATTTATGTTTTAATTTCTTTCATTTGTTTTCTTCTCATTAGGCTACTAAAATTCAATCAAAAAGTTTAAGAAGTAACGATGAGAAGAAAACAGATGAAACAAATTAAAACATAAATATTTGAAATTATATAAATACTAAATTTTGTATGAGAAGCTGAGAAGTTTTCCGTTGTAATTAAGATTCTATTGCTGTATGAGCATTCAATGATTTCACAAATTAACTGGCCCGACCAGTGCTCAAAACTCTAAATAATTAACTAGCTGGAGCCTAGAGAGCAAGACAATTAAAATTGTAAAACTACTGTTACAAATTTCCAAATATTCGTAAATGATTTAAAAAAAAATTCGAATCACATAAAAATAATTGTATAATATATATTAAAAAAGAAACAAAATAAGACGATTAAGTATATAAAAGAAATAAAGAATAATTACCTTTTGGGTTGTTGATCACTAAAATTATGCTCTTCATCTGTGAAATATACCATAAACGCTTCAATCTCCTGACTAATTAAAATTTGAAATAAAATCATCTTACGAAATTTTAACTTGAATGTATATGCAATTATTAGTACTGTAGTTGCGATGGTAGTTTCTAAATAATTAACTTTGAACGACATAGTTCAACTTTGTTTTCCTTAAGCTCTGGCATATATTTTATCGTTGCTTCTTCGACCTTGAGTGTTAACTCACGTGTATATATATATATAGCAAGTTACGTGTATATATTATTGGTTGTTATATGTTTCCTAATTTGATAGGATTTCCTTTCCTTGTGAACTAGGGTAATTCTTATGTACATATAAATATTGATCAATAAGAGTGCAAACCACGGTAGCCACTACAGTTTTGCATCGTAAAATTCTTCATGGTATCAGAGCATGATGGAAGACCAAACTCAAACAAAAACAAAAGATAAAGAGGCTAGCGGAAGTGGATTGGGCAAGACAATGATGTCTCCTTACTTCCTCTTGGCCAATGATAATCCTGGAACTATCATCACTCAAGTGCAACTTCGAGGAACCAACTATGACGAGTGGGCAAGGGCTATGCGGACTGCATTGCGCGCCAAGAAGAAATTCGGTTTTGTTGATGGAACCGTGAAACAGCCTGCTGATGACTCGGCTGATTTGGAGGATTGGTGGATGGTGAATTCAATGTTGGTCTCCTGGATACATAATACAATCAAATCGAACCTGCAATCTACTGTGACTTATACAGGAGTTGCTAAGTTGCTGTGGGATGATATCAAGGAAAGGTTCTCTGTTAGGAATGGACTACGTGTGCAGCAACTCAAATCTGAGTTGGCGAATTGCAAGCAGCGAGGTATGACTATTTTGAATTATTATGGGAAACTCAAGATGTTGTGGGAAGAATTGAGTAACTACGAGCAATCGCCTGCTTGTCTATGAGGTAATTGTACGTGTAATCTAGGTGCGGAATGGGATAAGAAACAAGATGAAGAAAAGTTGCATCAATTCTTGATGGGTCTTGATGAAGTCGTGTACGGTGGTGTGCGGTCTCATATTCTAAGCACCGAGCCGCTACCAAAATTGAACCGTGCCTATGCCATAGTCATTCAGGAGGAGCAGGTTCAGTCAATGACACGTGCTAAAGAAGAACGGAGTGAACCTGTAGCATTTGCTGTTCAAGCCGCGCAAGGATCACATGACAACCGTGATAAGTCTTCTGTACTTTGTACCAATTGCAATAAGACTGGACATTAAGCATCTTCATGTTCCAGCTTATTGGGTATCCCGAATGGTGGGGTGAACGACCGAAAGCCATGAGGAATGTAAGTCGTGGTCGCGGCAATTCACGACAGAATAGTGGAAACAATGGGTGTGGTCGCGGCAATTCACGACAGAATGGTGGAAACAATGGGCGTGGTCATGGAGGTCCTGCTCGGGGCAACGCTGCTCAAGTCGCGACAAGGTCTAACAATCTGTCTAGAGAACTCCCGAAATCAGCTGCAAGCGATCTCAGCGGTTTGAGCAGTGAGCAGTGGAACACATTGCTTAATCTTTTGAACAGTAAAAAAGACAACACCTCACGGATCAGTGGTAAGCGTAATTCAATGGAGTGGATTCTTAATACTGGGGCCTCACATCACATGACAGGAAATAGAAAAATCTTACGCGACATTGTATCTGTTATTCCTTGTTCTATTCAGCTGCCTGATGGAAAAGCGACAATAGCAAATACAGAAGGAACAGTTGTGCTTGCTAGCCACCTGCAACTAAATAATGTTTTATTTATGCCAAGTATTTCTGTATCGCAACTGATTCGAGATGCCAATTGTTTTATTCAATTTTCTGATCAATTATGTGTGATACAGGACCGCATTACGAGGATGCTGATTGGAGCGGGTGAGCAGCAAGAGGGACTCTATTATTTTCGGGACATTGGTTCGGTCGCCACTCTATCTAGTGTTGCCAACCGAGCTTGTGATTTATTGCATCGAAAGTTGGGGCATCATTCTTCTAAAGTTGTTTAGCTGCTCCCTTTTATTGATTCGGCCTCTTGTCTGTCTAGTTTTTCAGAATTGTGATGTATGCTTTCGAGCAAAACAGTGTTGTGACAAATTTTTTTTAAGCAATAATAAAGCTTCAGATATTTTTGAATTGATTCATTGTGACTTGTAGGGACCTTATCGCACAGCTAGTTCTTGTGGTGCTCATTATTTCTTGACTATTGTTGATGATTTTTCTCGCGGTGTTTGGACATATCTGTTAGTCGCGAAGAATGAGGTTGGGCATGTATTTCACAATTTTTTTAGTATGGTCTCTAGACAATTCCATAAACTCGTTAAAACCATACGGACAGACAATGAGACATAATTTATGCATTTATCTGATTTCTTTGCTGAGCATGGCATTCATCATCAGACATCTTGTGTGGGTACTTCTCAACAGAATGGTCGAGTCGAACGCAAGCATCGACACATTCTCAATGTTGCTCGCACTCTGTGCTTTCAGGCTTTCTTACCAATTGAATTCTGGGATGAATGTGTCTTAACTGCTTGCTACTTGATCAATTGAACACCTTCTGTTCTTCTTGATGGACAGACTCCTTATGAACGACTATTTGGCAAGGCACCATCTTATACAAATATTCGGTCATTTTGTTGCCTCGCCTATGCCTACAACCATGATCATTGCAGTGATAAATTCGCTAGTCAAAGTCGTCGCTGTATGTTCATGGGTTATCCTTTTGGTAAAAAGGGATGGTATTTATATGATTTGGAGAATGCCTCATTCTTTACTTCCCGGGATGTAACGTTCGTTGAGCATGACTTTCCCTACAAGGCTCTAACCGAACCAGCTGTTACTGCCACGCCTACTCCTGAGCCTGATGAACCGACTTTAGCTGAGGATTTATCACATGATTTAAGTACTCATGTTGTCTCACCAGATTAGGTTCTTGTTGCTTCACAGGGTACAAGCGATGTTCTTGAGACCATTAATACTCCATCACCTATAACCCGCTTCTCCTACTCTTGATGAGCATGCTTCTGACGACAGGGGGAGCATTGAGGCTGTTGTGACATCATTACAACAACAACCGGTGTTGGGGCGCCATCTTAGACAGCGGCAACAATCGATTAAGTTAAAAGATTATGTATTGTATACTGTTCAGCATTTGAGTCCTTCTTCGCGGCCCTCTTCATGCTCACGCGCTCAATCACTTCATGCAGGTAGTCCATATCACATACTTGATTATGTGAATTATAATAATTTTTCTGCTCGACATTGTACTTTTATAGCAGCGATTACTGTAGGAGTTAAGCCTGCCTCTTTTGCTGAAGCCGTGAGAGATCCTAGATGGCGTGAGGCCATGAAGTCTAAATTGCAGGCACTGGAAAATAATAACACATGGATTGTTGTGTCTCTACCACCTAGAAAGCGTGCCATAGGCTGTAAGTGGGTGTACCGAATTAAGTAAATACTGACGGTACAGTTGAAAGATACAAAGCTCGTTTGGTGATCCTTGGGAACAAGCAAGTTGAAGGAATTGATTACACAGAGACATTTGCTCATGTCACAAAACTTGTTACAGTTCAAACTTTTCTAGTTGTTGCTGCAGCTAAGAATTGGGAGCTTCATCAGATGGATGTTTACAATGCTTTCTTACACGGTGAGCTTAATGAAGAAGTTTACATGCGCTTACCGCCTGGTTTCACCTCAAACGAATTTGGAATGGTTTGTCGTCTAAGAAAGTCATTATATGGATAAAACCAAGCTCCTCGTTGCTGGTTTGCAAAGTTGGCAGCAGCTTTGAAGACTTACGGCTTTGCTCAATCGAGCTCAAATTATTCTCTTTTTACCTTCCATCGGGATAACATACAACTACTTGTGCTTGTGTATGTTGACGATATAATTGTTTCGGGAAACAACAGCGAAGCTATTCGGGTAGTCAAGATGTATTTGAGTGATTGTTTTTATATGAAAGATTTGGGTCCATTGAAATATTTTTTAGATATTGAAGTTGCAAGAAATCAGACAGAAATCTTTATGTCTCAGCGAAAGTATGTGTTAGATATTATCTCTGAGGCTGGATTACTTGGTGCAAAACCAGCCCCATTTCCCTTGGAACTGAATCATCAGCTAGCTTTGGCCAAAGGCCCTTATTTTTCTGATCCTGCGAAATATCGACGACTCGTAAGCAGATTAATTTATCTTTGCACTACAAGGCCAGAGTTGTCATATTCGGTTCATCTGCTTTCTCCATTTATGCAGCAGCCGCGGGAGCGACATTGGGAAGCAGCTTTACGAGTAGTTCGCTATCTGAAAGGTAACCCTAATCAATGTGTGTTTTTAAAATAAGATTGTGATTTGCAACTTTATGGGTGGTGTGATTCTGATTCGGCAAGCTGCCCTCTATCTCGGCGTTCTTTATCTGGGTGGTTTGTTATGCTTGGATCCTCTCATATATCCTAGAAATCTAAGAAACAACACACCGTTGCGCGATCCTCTACTGAGGCCGAGTATCGTGCCATGGTAACAGTTACATGTGAGCTCAAGTGGCTCAAAGGGTTGTTGATGTCTCTCAGAGTTGATCACTCACGGCCCATGCACCTGTATTGTGACAGCCAGGCTGCTCTTCATCTTGCTGCGAACCCCGTGTTTCATGAACGGACCAAGCACATCGAAGTTGACTGTCATTTTGTCCGAGACAAAATTCAACGAAGAAACATACGGCCTGCCTATGTGTCTACTAATATTTAGCTAGCTGATATCTTTACAAAGGCACTTGGCAGCAAAGAGTTTGAGTTCCTTCTTCGCAAGTTAGGTATTCGTGATCTCCATGCTCCAACTTAAGGGGGGGTGTTAACTCACGTGTATATATATATAGCAAGTTACGTGTATATATTATTTGTTGTTATATGTTTCCTAGTTTGATAGGATTTCCTTTCCTTGTGAATTAGGGTAATTCTTATGTACATATAAATATTGATCAATAAGAGTGCTGACCACGGTAGCCACTGCAATTTTGTAATGAGTTAGGGGGAGTAGTATTTTCCATTCTAGGGAGAGTTTTTATTTTTGTGCAAGATTTTTTTTATTTTTGGATTCTAGTTCTTAGGGGGAGTTTATCTTTTTATTGTTCTTAATTTTATGCTTAATGTTGTCTTTCCATTTATTGATCAATAAAATTAGCATTTTATTTTAATTCTTGCCTTGGTTATTTTCATGAACTAACATGCTAATTGCCAATTATTTTGGTTAGTTCCTTGTTGTCTTTATGCTTGTTTCATATTCAAATTTAGCGCCAAGTTTCATGGAAGACTTGTGTTGGGTTGCTTTTGCCACAAGAATGCCAAATGGGGAGATTGTTAAGTCCAATATTTATAGAGTTGGCATTTTATGGCAAGTCTAGTTAAATTGAAAATTTATTTATTGCATATCTTGTAATATGGATTAATTTATTAATTTCCTAATTTAGTGAGATTCTAATTTATTAGGAATATTTGTTTCCTAATTTAATTAAATGTCTAATTTAGCAAGTCAATTAATTGTGGGATTTTATAATTGGCGCATGAGATCTATTTAGAGTAAGAAGTTTGTTCAAACAGGAAGTTCATTAAATGCTCTAGATATTTCTTAGGAGACAAGTAAGGCAAGAAGATCAAATTTATTCATATTCAGATTCATGAGAATTATAAGAGGAAAGAAACTCTTATTTGGCAAGAATCCAAGTCTTTTAAGACTTGCCATTTTGGTGAAACTCTAGTGCCTATTTAAAGAGAGATATTTCACAATTAAAGATTGCACAACACAGAGCATAAAGCAGATAAGTAAAATTCGGCCTCCTCCCTAGAGAATCCGGATTTGGTGCATCATGTTGTGTTGATTTGTTTTCTTATCTTCTGTTCATCTCTGCGGAGAGTCTACGTGGATCTTTGATCACTAGACGTTGAAGAATTGAAGAATTGCTATTGATCACTTTGTGAAGTGCCTTGAGGATCGTGGATCAAGAGGGGTAGCAATGATTCAAGAGAAGCAGATTCAGTCTAAGGTTGAGTAAATTGTATGGTGATAAACTGTAAGTGAGAGTCTTAAGTTTGGTAAATCCATAGGTTGTAACATCTCAACTTAGTGAATTATTTTTCATCTAGGCGTGGCCTCGTGGATGTATGGTTGGTTAATCCGAACCACGTAAAAATTTCTGTGTCATTTATTTTCTGCATTTTATTATGTTTTTGGAAAATTAATATTTTTTATGCGGATGAACAGTAACGGTAAACTGTCGCGGTGAACAGTAGTCGTGAACAATAACCATGAACTGTACTTCTGGAAAAAATTAAGCTGTTAATTTTTGGTTTCTAATTACCTACATCTATTTGTAAGAAACGTTTTAAAATAAGAAATTTTGCAAAAAGCTAAAAATGCAGCTGAAAAAAAAAATTAAGAATCAATTGCAAATAAGACAATCTCGATCTCTCCCATCATAACAATTTCTAGGAAACAACCATCCGCCATTGGTGCTTGGCACAGAGCCACCGCACGCCAAAATAAAGCCGCCGCCTTCAGCACACCGCCATAATTGTTATTTAGTGTGGGTAAATTTTTAGTTCATGTTTGGTATTAAGATGCTGTAATTTTTAAGTTACAACTACTGCGGGAGAAAAATTATAATTGTGAGATAAAAGTTAATAACACGTAGTAAATATATGGTTTTAAATAATAACTTTGACAAAATTATTAAAGTTATAATAAATTTTTCATCATACAAGTATAAAATAAAATTAACTTAACTTTTAAGGTACAACAATTAATATTTTACTAAATATTTTAGTGCTATAACTTTTTAATTTACAACTACCCAACCTCAATTCTAAACAAGCTCTTAACAAAGGATTGCTTGTTTAATTTGGAATATTTAAAAGATATTGGATTTGATCTTGAGAAGTGATTTTGCATTCCAATTTTTTCCCCCTCAAATAAGTTATAGGGTTGAACTCTTTTGCTCCAATGCTTCAAAGATAAGAAGTCGATTATTGAATTTTGTTTTGTTTTTATCTTACTTGATGTTGATGATGTCTACTGTGTTATTGTTTTAACATTCGTTTTTACTGTTTTAATCTTCAACTTACAGTAAAACGCAACATTTTTAGTGTTCTGTCAAAATTTTGTAAGATTTATTTTGTCAAAATAACATTACTGTTTAAGAGATTGTCATCTTATATATGTAAACAGTTAGAGAATGATACTTTTAAAAAATAAGTTGATATCTTGGTCAACTCAACCCGCCATATTGATTGTTCACATATGCATTTTATTATTTTTAATTAAAAGAAAACCTAAAATTTTGAGAGATATTATTTATTTATTATTTGTGCCTCTTGTGATTTAATGTCATCATCGATACACAATTTAAAAAAAAAAAATTGAAAGTGATGGCAAGAAGAAGGATGAAAATTTTCAGAAGTTTAAAAAACTCATAGAATTAAATAATTAGGCTTTATAGTGGTGTAGTTTTCCAAATACAACATTTATTCGGCTAAAGTCCCCCCCCCCCCCCCCCCGCCTTTTTCCCTCAATTGTATAAAGTCAAATATGTAAATTCCCATTTGCTTATTTGGAGTTAAGTCAATTCCATTCAAATTCAAAAAAAAAAAAAAAGAAGAAGAAGAAGTTAATTGCATTCTCTCAAGTAGCACTACTAGAAAAATGACTTACTATGACAGATTTTTTGTGATAGATAATAGAAAATTAGTTATTTATCAAGAATGTATGATAGACATTTGACAAAGTTTTTATGTATCACAACTATATAATACTTATGTGACAAACTAAATTTCTATCACAAGCTATAATAAAAAATTAATATATTTTATTCATTTTCGATTTATTTTTAATTTATTATTAAGTAGTTCACAAAAGTGACGTCATTTCAACAAAAACGAATGACGTCAATTCATTAATTTATTGCAACAATTGAAAGCTTTTAATTAAACTAAAATCAAAATAGAATTTACAAAGAGGAAACTACGTCGTTTATGAGCTGGACACTTAACTAAAATAATTTCCAAGTGTTGTACAACTTTAATAGATCAGATTCCTCGCTGCAAGTGAGAAATCCAAAATTAAAACCCTAAGTCAAAATTTGAGGCTCTTCCCTCACTAATAAAGAAGACGAAAATAAACCCTTAATCCTTCGAAATTGTTGTTATTTGCCATGTAGAAGTTGTTGTTCTCCTCCAAACCCTAAATCCTTTGCTATTAAGTAATCCTTCAAACTCACCAATCGTTTTTGAAGAAACCCTCACTATCGCTCCAGTTGATGAAGGTAAATAAATTTCATTCTTCTCTATTCTTTTGTTCCTCAATTGGATTTTTCATATATTGAGTAATAATACCCTAAAAAATAAACATTTCAGAGGAAAGGTTGAGTTAGCGAACATTGCAATGGGGCCGGGGACTAGAGTCGAAACTCAAATTGCACATTTTGCAGCAAGTCAGGAGGGCTACAGCCACATGACCTTTAATTTGATTCCCCAACCTCACTGTCATTGTTCAAAGTGAAGCGAGCTTTTGGTACAAATGGTCTTCTGTTTCCCTCCCTGCAAGTTAGGTATCAGTCGAGGTGATAGTGTTGAATTTTTCATTTTTCATATAGTAACTCTCAATTAAATTACTAGGGCTTGGTTGGTTGTAATTTGGGGTTAATTGCAATGGTTTTGTACAATAATTCTTCCAATAAAATTTGATTCAGCCTGTTGTGTATTTAGTACAGTAACTTTGGAAAACTTGGGCTCTTCTCTAAGAACTACTGACCCTCCAGAGACTCATGGCTTTCTTCAAAAAAAAAAAATTAAAGAACCTCTATTACCGTTTTAGCTAACATGTGCCATTGTTATTTAGTTCATTTCGATACTTGCTGTAAAGGGGCTTAGCTGTTCTATTCTCCCCTATTTATTTTATACTCTATCATTTTTGTAATTTATGTTTTCTCTTGACAAAGCTTTGTTGAGGTTTATTAAAAAAACTTTCATTATGAAATTCTTTTGTTAGTAATTATGGGTTTTTGTTACGTATGTAAAATTCTTCATCATTAATCTTGATTATTGAATTTTGTGATGACTTTTTTTCAGGGGTTAAAACTGTTAGAAAAACATTAGATCAGTTCAGAAGGACCTATGTAGTCAGGCAAAGGTAGACAGCAAGCCACTGTGGTTTGACTTCACTGCTTTGGTGATAATGGTTCAAGGTAATAATGTTTTTACATTGGTTTGTTTTAGCATCATCTTTGAAATATTTGATTGCATAAGTTTAAGATAGCTCATGACAACTATTTAATTTTCTTTTTCCTATCACTCGAGTTATGTCCTGTCTAAGGGGGCCATTGATCTTTATTGAATAGACGGTGACGATACCAGCATTGCACAATGGTAGAATACATCTCTATATCTTTTCTAATTTTATTTTTATGTTGGTTTTGATTTGTTACCAATTAAAATGCTAAGGTTTGTTGTTTTGCTAAAAACAATAGGACTGGCTGACAAAAACACAAAGCAACTTTACGTTTCAAGTTGACAATAATGTTTTTATTATTTATACTATTATGAATTGAATATTTGTTTACTATTAGGTTTCCGTCAAATTTTTTAGATCTTTGACATGAAATTTATTTTTTCTCAATTTATATAGATGATGGATTTTATTATTTTCATTAGAAACCTATCCACTGTTTATGGTTCCAACTATCCTTAATAAACCAATGACTACATTTAGAGGTTTTCCATTCGTTTCCTATAAGAATAGTTGTTCATTCTATTTTCTTGTCTTGGTTGATTTTTAAAATCAAGATATACTTGTATTTTTCAGTTTATCGTAGTTTAACAAGAAAAAAGAAAAAAATAAAAATAAAAAATATATTGTAAACAAACTTATACTCGGTATCCTTTTAAATCCTTGGACAATGAGCATTCCTTTAAACATATTTGTTGAAAATCTTGCTTTAACAAAAATTCTTCTCTTTGAAACATTAAAGTAAAAATATCTCAAATGCTAATGTGATGTAATCCAGATGAGAATACTAGCCCGCGTTTTCTTTCTTTGAGTTGGATAGGGTCAGTGTTTACAAGCCTACAAGCATGGCATTAAGGTTGATAGAATGGGGAGATTCTGGTGATTCCAGAATTTTCTGATATCCTCTTTTGGATTTTTAGAACTTTTACCTTTCTTTTTATTAGCTTGATTTTGGTGGATTTTGTTTAATTATGTATGGAAAGTTGTTATGTTTTTAGATGTTTTGCATTAATTAATTTGTAGTCTTTGAAATATACTCAGTTTGGTGCATAACGAAATTCAGAATTGAAATCTATAGAAGGCTAGACTAAAAATTCTCTTTTCTTGTATTTGGCATTGCACTTGGTTCGATATTTCTCATCAGTATGTATTATGTTGCACAATAGTTTGTTTATACTTAAATCTTTTCTAATTCAACAACTCTTAATGAAGACCTAGTTAATTGTCACTGCTATATTGTTAAATTAAAATCTTATTGACTCCCTTATTAACCAACAGGAATAGGAGAATAATTAGATTAACAAATCGGAGATGCATGCATTGAATGAATATCCTTGTTCCTCTTAATACATCTTTAGGAACAAAAAAAAAAGTTAATATATACTACATGCATTGAAGATTTCCCTTATTTTCCCTTTCCTATTTCTCTTTTACAACTCATGAGGTTTACTGCTTCATTATGTCAAATGTGATTTTTTTTCCTCTGGGGCTATTTATCCTCATTTTCCCTTTGGTATCAAAGCTGATTAAATCAATTACACACTGGTGAACTTTATTGTGAATTTGATTAATTGTATGTGGTCAACATGTTAATCTGTATTTTTTTGGTTAATCTATTTTTCAGGTGATGTTGGTGGCTTTCGGGAATTTAATATCAATGTTTTTTTTATGGATTAATTGTTTTTTTAGTGATAGGCTGATGATTGGATATTGTAAAGGATTTATGAGATATGATAGACGATGTATTTTGATGATGCTATTTGTTGGAAGTTTCAAGTGATTGGAATTTTTAGTGTATAGTGCTATTTGATATTAGATAGTTTTATGAATTTGAATGTAATTTTATTTTTGTTCATTCAAGTTTTAAAATGTGACTTTTTCTATTTCTATTTCAAAATTCTATAATTTAAATAATGCTAATTAGTATTAATATAATTTCAAAATTGAAAATAATAATTTTATTTTTTAAACCTTAAATCTCTTGATAGAGAATGTGAATCATTAATATATGCAGATTTTGAAGAAACCCGCCAAATTCAAAATAATTTAAATTACCCGCTAAAATTTTCAATTAATTCCCGAAAGCTTTGAAAATCGAACATCACTTGGTTCATGACATATGTGTGATGGATAGACACTGTCATAGGAACATGATAGATAAAACGTTGTCACAGATTTGTGAGAGGGGCTAAAATGACAGATGGAAACTCTGTCATAAGGGGGGTCGGATGACATATATTCTCTGTCATGGTAGTCCATTTTTATAGTAGTGTAGGCCTATAAGGATGATGTGTTTTCTATTTGTTGAATACAAGTCATTAAAATCGCTAACTATTTTACATTGGTTAATACACAAAGCTAGTTAACTTTACTTTCAGTTAAAAAAATTTTTAATAAGGCTTTTCGCACTTTAATATAAATTAGGGAACCATCATTAAATAAACACTCTATTATTAATTTGTCTGACTCCTTATTTACGTAGGTACATTCAAACCCTAAATCTTTTTTGTCACGCTAATGGATTTTACCATAGAGTAGCAATAGCTCAAACCAATCCAACTTAAATTATTGTGCAGTAAGATAACATATTAATTTCCCTTATTTTGTTGTCGAGATTAAAGCTAGTAAAATTTAACACGTTCCGATTATCCGACACGAATACGGTACGAAAAAATGGGTATGAATCATCAAATTTGACACGATTATTAAATGGATCAGGTTTAGATCAACACTATTTTTTTCGTGTCGGATTAGGGTTGGAGTTCTTGACCCATTTACCTGAACAATGACACAATTATATTTTCTATTTTAAATTAATTTGTAAGTTCTTATCATCAAAACTCAAATATTGGACATAATTCTTTCCCTTTTTTTTTTAAGGATGAACCTATACACAATTTCATTTATAAAATTTTATCTAGATTTAGAAATTCAATAGTGTAAATGTATAAAATATTGTTAAACATATATATTTTATGATTGATATATATATATATATAGGATCGCCCTAAGTTGCACCTCATGTAAGTTGGAGCTGCCTTGTAAAATTTCATTCAGCCCCCTATACTCTATGTTATTCACAATTTATTTATAAGTATTATAAAACTTTCATTTAGAATTCGTTTAATTTTAAATTTCCGAAATACCCTCCATTTAATTAAAAAATATAATAATTATTAAATGAATTATAAATATAATAATTATTTTATTATAACTATAAATATAATCATAATTTTTAAATAGATTATTATTATTATTAACAAGAATAAAAAGTATTATAATTAATTAATCACTCAACAATAATTAATAATAATTTTTTCATTAAATTTTTAATAATGATAATTATTATTAATAATTAATTTTTGAATAATAATAATAACAATAATTAAAATAAAAATTAATTATTATGATAAAAATTAATTAAGGATTTTATAGTAATTTGTTACAATTTAACTCATTCTAATTTTGATTCTAAGACAAAGTAAACACATAAATGGTAATACATCTCATTCTAATTACGATTCCTGCAGTTCAAATAAATAAATTATTTTTATTCCAATTCCTCATTTTGATTATAGATATTCCGATTTTAACTCATTATGTTTATAGCTAATTTCGATTCCTATTTAGTGAACACACTATAAAATTGTAAACCACTCTATATTCAATTAGAGCACTCTATATTATTTACAATTTATTCATAAGTATTACGAATTTTATAGTGCATTCACTAAACAGGAATCGAAATTAGTTGGAAACATAATGAGTTAGAATCGGAATAGTTATAATCCAAATAAAGATTTGGAATTAGAATAATTTATTTACTTAAACTACATAAATTGTAATTATAATGAGTTGTATTACCATTTATGTGTTTACTTTATCTTAAAATCAAAATCAGAATGAGTTAAATTGTAACAAATTACTATAAAATCCTTAATTTTTATCATAATTATTATTTTGTATTTTAATTATTGTTATTATTATTATTAAAAATTAATTATTATAATAATTATTATTAACAATTTAACAAAAAATATTATTAATTATGGTTATAGATTAATTAATTATAATACTTTTTATTCTTGTTAATAATAATAATAATAATCTATTTAAAAATTATAATTTTATTTATAGTTATAATAAAATAATTATTATAATTATAATCCATTTAATAATTATTATATTTTTTTAATTAAATAGATGGTATTTTGGGAATTTAAAATTATAGAGGGTGAATTGGTACTCTAAGCATTTCAATGAAATAAAACAGAGTACAATGGACTAAACGAAAGTTTACAATGCAGAAAGTTTTATAATACTTATGAATCAATTATAAATAACATATAGTATAGGGGGCTAAATGAAATTTTAGAGCTGCAACGTGTGTGTGTGTGTGTGTGTGTGTGTGTGTGTGTGTGTGTGTGTGTGTGTGTGTGTGTGTGTTTTGCCAGGTCCAGTCAAAATATTGAGACATTTAGGCTTCCTTCGAAAAGCTCTCTCTCCCTTAGAGAGGCTTGAATGGAAGTATTGAGGGGTCGCAAGGACTCATGTGGTCACTCCTGGTGAGTGGAAAGTAATCCAAAACAGTAAGCTTTTGGGATTGGTGTGCTGGTTAAGAAAGTTTCGAAAAGCAATAGTTAGTGCAGAGCGCTGGGGCACGAGTTAAAGCTAGCAAGCCAAAATAACTCACTCCCTGCCCTAGCTTTAACTACCATGGACACTGAAGAGCTAATCCGCAAGTGTCAAGCAATAACTATCAGAGAGAAAGACAAAGCCAAAATAACACTGGAGGTGAATTTGGAAAAAAAAGAAAGAACAAATGATGGCAGGATGCTTAGTGGGCAAAGTAATGCTCACAAAGGGAGTAAATAAAGAGGGTCTTAAGGCTGCGTTACAGCAGGTGTGGAGAACTTTCAAAGAAGTCAAAATCGAAAGCGTGGGAAACAACATTTTCATGTTCAAATTTGCTGAAGAAGTAGACAAAAAAAGAGTGCTAAAAGGGGGACCATGGCATTTCGACAGGCCATTGATTGTACTCGCTGAGCCAAAAGGGATTGGGGAAGTCGCTAAACAATCTTTTACTCATACATCTTTTTTGGTGCAGATTCGTAATGTTCCACTAGCGTGTATGGATAAAGATTTTCTCTGGGACTTGGGCAGGAAGATTGGATCAGTAGAGGAGGTGCAAACTGATGATAATGGAGATTGTATTGGGGAATATGCCAGAATAAGAGTTTCAATTAATATAACACAGCCGCTAGAGAGGATTCTATTTCTAAAGCAAGAAGGTGAAACTGATATCCCAATGCCGGTAGTTTATGAACGCTTGCTGGATTTTTGTTATTTTTGCGGAATTATTGGACATCAATACAAAGAGTGTGGCAAGTACCAAGACCAACCAAGAGCAGATCTGCCGTATGGGAGTTGGATGAAAGCGATTACGGTAGGGGGCTTTACAAAGAGGAACCAGAACAAGGGAAGGTGGAACTATGGGGCTGGAAAATCATATGAAAAATCAGCAAGCTCAGAAAATCACAGCTTCCAGCAACAGCAAGGGCAAAACCAAGAAAACTCGATAGAGGCAAACGGGTCGGTACCAAGTGAGAAGGAAATGGGGCAAACCATGGAGCAAGCTAAGAATGATGTGATAGGAGGAGTAGCTGAGCAACAATTAATGCAAGAAGTGATACAGTCAGCGGACAAAGAGCAAAATGACGGCCATAAGCAAGCTGAGAAAAGTGGCAATGCAACAGCCCCAAGGAAAATGGGCACACAAGCGGGAAATGGTATTCCAAAAGAGAGGGAAAAAATGCAAATGAGTCATGAAGAGGAAGCTGGAAAAAACGATGGGCCGGAAGTATCTCAGCTACAGCCCAATAAGAGGAAGTGGAAGAGATTAATTAGAGAGCTAAGTGAGGGGGGGGAATTAAGGTACAAGCTCGGAAAAGGCCAAGAGGGAAAAAACTCGAGCAAAGCCCAAGGAAAAAAACAAAGCCCTCTAGCTTAAACAAGCTCGAGACAAAAAATCTAGTGCATGTCTCTCCAGCAGCAAGACTTCAGTTGGGGTGGGAACCGCTGGTGCTGGAAGAGGTGGTAGTCATGGAAGCAAACAATATGGAGATATCGGCGGAGGCTGGTGGCCAGCCTCGCCGGAAGCTATGAATATCCTCAGCTGGAATGTTCGGGGTCTGGGGAATCCCGAGCATTTCAAGCCTTAAGAAAAATCCTCCAATTGCATGGTGCTCAGCTGGTGTTTTTGTGTGACACAAAGGTATCAACCATGCAAATGAATGTGATTGCAAATAAGCTATTGCCTTGCGGTAAACGGTAATGGAAGAGGAGGCAGAATAGCAATGCTCTGGAAGTCAGATATTGGGGTGCAAATCAACTCATACAGCCAACACCACATTAATGCCGAAACTCAAATGTCAAATGGAAATCGAATGCGAGTTACAGGAGTGTACGGACATCCGGAAATAAGTCAGAAAAAACACACTTGGATGCTCCTTAGGTGGCTGGCGGTTTTATCTTCTAGCCCTTGGTTGTGTTATGGAGACTTTAATGAAATTTTACATCCGGATGAGAAGAGGGGCAGCAATGACAGGAACGTGAATTTAATTAATGAGTTCAGAGAAGCTTTGAGAGATTGTGGCTTAAAGGATGTTGGGTATCGGGGGTATGATTTTACTTGGAATAATGGAATATATGGGAAGGGATTCGTGGAAGAAAGGTTGGACAGATTTGTTTGCTCTAAAGCTTGGAGTGACAAATCTGTGGACTGTAAAGCAAGCAACCTGGACACTTGGACTTCGGATCATTGTCCTGTGTTGATGGTTGCTCAAGAGAGAAGGGAGGGCATGAACCAAAAGGGTAGACATTCCTCGCGAATCCATTATGAGGATATGTGGAGCTCGTATGATGTATGCAAAGAGATAATTAAGGAGGAATGGAGTTTGCATAGAAATTGGAGCAGTGAAGATACAGTCCAATCTTTTCGACAAGCAACAAAAGCTTCGATGGGTAGGCTGTTGGGGTGGAGCAAGCTGGAATTTAGAAAGTGTGACAGAAAATTGGAGAAGTTAAAGAATCAGCTACTGGAGTTAAAACAAAGGAGGGTGCAATATGTAAATGGTGAGGAAATTTGGAAGGTGGAGAAGCAAATCCAAAATATTCTCTTGGATGAAGAAATCTACTGGAAGCAACGCTCAAGAGCAGGTTGGCTCAAGTAGGGGGACAAAAACACAAAATTCTTTCACGGCAAAGCGACGGCAAGAAAAAAAAAACAGAATTTGGGGGATTGAAGATAATTTCGGGAGATGGATTGAGAAGCCAAATGAAGTTGAGCATGAGTTTTGCAACTATTTCACCAATCTTTTTACATCAACCCAGCCGAGCCAAGATCAAATTGCAATAGCCTTGGAAGGAATAACTCTGAGAGTTTCAGCCAGCATGAATGAGAGTTTGGGGGAACCGTTTACAGCCGAGGAAGTCTTGGAAGCTCTGAGTCAAATGTGCCCAACGAAGGCTCCGGGGCCAGATGGTTTGCCAGCAGTGTTTTACCAAAAGCATTGGCATTCGGTTAAGGAGGGAGTGCTCACTACTTGTCTGCATATCCTCAATTCACAAGGTACCATAGGCCCCCTAAACCACACTTACATTGCTTTGATACCAAAAATCGGAAAGCCTAGGAAAGTGACAGATTTTAGGCCTATTAGTTTGTACAATGTTATCTATAGAATTGTAGCTAAAACAGTTGCGAATAGATTTAAACAAATTTTGCACAAAATCATCTCTCCGTCGCAAAGTGCCTTCATCCCCAATAGGCTGATCACTGACAATATAATAGTTGGATATGAATGTTTGCACAAGATAAGGCATTGTAAAGGCAAGCAAAATGGATTAATTGCTTTAAAGCTAGATGTTAGTAAAGCTTATGACAGATTGGAATGGAATTTTTTAGAGCAAACTTTGAAAAAACTAGGCTTCTTGCATCAATGGATTAGCTTGGTTATAGGTGCATTAATTCGGTTACATTTTCAATGTTAATAAATGGTTCAGTGAAAGGTTTAATTAAACCTCAAAGGGGATTAAGACAAGGTTGCCCCCTCTCTCCGCATTTGTTTATTACATGTGCAGAGGCTTTTTCATCTTTGCTGCAGCAGGCTGAGCAACAACGACTTATTCACGGGCTCTCTTTTGGAAATAATTTGAAGATTTCGCACCTTTTATTTGCTGATGACAGCCTTGTCTTCAGCAGAGCTTCCATGGCCGACTGTCAAAATTTGAAGAGGATCCTTGAGAGCTACTCCACAGTTTCCGGTCAGATTTTTAACCTCGAGAAATCTTCTCTGTTTCTCAGTGGCAACGTACAGCAAGATCAAGCTGAGGCAATTGAGAATCTCTTTCAGCTCAATATTGTGTCAAGACATGAAAAATATTTAGGCTTGCCGTCTATGATCTGGAGAAAGAGAAGTAGCTTTTTCAATGACATCAAACTGAAGGTTTCCAATAAGATCTCAAGCTGGCAGCATAAATTTTTTTCCTGAGGAGGGAAAGAAGTCTTAATCAAAGCGGTTGTTCAAGCCATCCCAGCCTACGCAATGAGCGTTTTTAAAATTCCGATGGGTGTTTGTGATGATATTCAAAAAATGGTGGCAAAGTTTTGGTGGGGCTCCAAGAGGGAAGGAAGGAATATTCACTGGGCGAAGTGGGAAAAGATGAGCCAAGCTAAGTGTTTGGGAGGGATGGGATTTCGTGACTTTTCAAGCTTTAACTGAGCCCTTCTAGCAAAGCAAGGCTGGAGGATTCAGCAATGTCCAGATTCGCTGGTGGCAAGGGTCCTGCAAACCAAATATTTCCAGTCAAAAAATTTCTTGGATGCTAAACTCAGCTCAAAACCTTCATATATTTGGAGAAGCCTTCTGTGGGGAAGGAAAATTATTTGCTCGGGCTCTAGGTGGAGAGTGGGCAATGGTCAGAAAATTCATGTTCATAAGGCTAATTGGATCCCACAGCCTTCAACTTTCCAGCCAGTGGTTAAGCCATCTCTGCCTCCTGATGCTATGGTCTTGGATTTAATCAATGAGGCAAACTGCTGGGATGAGAAGAGGATTAATGAGCATTTTGACAAAATGGATGCTGATTTAATTACTAAGATTCCCCTGCCTCGAAGACCAAAAGAGGATGAGCTGATTTGGCATTATGGAAAAAATGGCCAGTTCTCGGTTAGAAGTGGATACCAGACAGCCCTCCAAATAAAATTTCCAGCCATGCCTTCAAGCTCAGTGGTTTCCAAAAATGAGTGGAATATTATTTGGTCCCTTGCTTTGCCTCAAAATATCAGAATTTTTGCCTGGAAAGCAGCCAAAAACCAACTCCCCTCAGCTGAGAATCTGTGGAAGAAAAAAAATAATCCAAGAACCCACTTGCCAAGTCTGTAAAATGGGAATGGAAAATGTCTTTCATGCTTTAGTGGCCTGCAAATCGGCTGAGAATGTATGGAAGCTCATCCATTTTGATGATGACATTCATGCAGCTCACAGTCAAGATATTTTAAGCTTGCTGCATGCTATGAAAAGAATGAGAAGGAGAGATGACCTGGAGCTGTTGGTAACAATTTTCTAGGTAAAATGGAATGCTAGAAATCAGTTGATTTTCAAAGGAAAAAGGGAGACCCCCCAGATCATGGTAGCTAAAGCTGAAGCTATGATTGCAGCTTATAAGAGGGTGCATTCTCCAGCTGAGGCCCACAGCGAAACAGAGCAGAGGGTACCTCCCCAGACATGGAATCCCCTTCAAGACGGCTTTGTAAAAGTAAACATTAATGCAGCTATCAGCTTCGAAAAGAACATTGTAGGGCTGGGGGCAATAATCAAAGATGTTTTAGGGCATGTTACAGCAGCTGCTATCAAGGTTTCTAAGTTTCATGGAGATGTTTCTTATGCGGAAGCAGAAGCTATGGAATGGGGTATGTTGGTGGCGAGAGATGCTCAAGTGAAAGCTGTCATCGTGGAATCAGATTCTCAAGGTGTGGTCAATTTAGTTAACAACAAGCAGGGCAGCAGATCCGAGATTTATTGGGTTGTTTCAGAAATTCAGAAGTTAGTGGAAAACTTCGAACGTGTTAGTATTAAGTATACGCCTAGATCTTGTAATGTTATTGCCCACTCTTTAGCTAAGTTAGCTTTAGAGAAGTGCGAGACTATTGTGTGAAAGGGTTCATACCCTTCACAAGTGATGTACATATTTTCTTCGTTGTTTTAATGGAAGTTTCCTTTCAAAAAAAAAAATATTGAGACATTTAAATAGTTTTCGATCTATTTCTCCTCACAACCAGTTTCTTGTGTGTCCCCACAGTGCATTGATCACACAACTATGATCTTGACACTTAGCTTTAACTAAGACATCTGTGATTGCTAGGTGAGTTAATTTCTTTTCTATTTTTTTAATTTAGGAAACACCAAATATGTTTTTAGTAGATTATTTCTAAAAACATTTCTAGAAATACAAAATTTATTCTACAATTTTGACTAAAGAAAAAATAAAAAAATATTTTTTTCTTTTTTTTCTTTTTCAATAAAGTATTAAGTTTCAAAATGAACAACTTTTTCAGAAATTCAGAAGTTAGTGGAAAACTTCGAACGTGTTAGTATTAAGTATACGCCTAGATCTTGTAATGTTATTGCCCACTCTTTAGCTAAGTTAGCTTTAGAGAAGTGCGAGACTATTGTGTGAAAGGGTTCATACCCTTCACAAGTGATGTACATATTTTCTTCGTTGTTTTAATGGAAGTTTCCTTTCAAAAAAAAAAATATTGAGACATTTAAATAGTTTTCGATCTATTTCTCCTCACAACCAGTTTCTTGTGTGTCCCCACAGTGCATTGATCACACAACTATGATCTTGACACTTAGCTTTAACTAAGACATCTGTGATTGCTAGGTGAGTTAATTTTTTTTAAATTTTCATTTTCTATTTTTTTAATTTAGCAAATACCAAATATGTTTTTAGTAGATTATTTCTAAAAACATTTCTAGAAATACAAAATTTGTTCTACAATTTTGACTAAAGAAAAAATAAAAAAATATTTTTTTCTTTTTTTTCTTTTTTAATAAAGTATTAAGTTTCAAAATGAACAACTTTCTTCGCATCACCTCTCAATATAACAACAAGGACAGCAACATCATCCTCAATAACAACAACATCATCAACAAAAAAAACTAATTTCCCTCACAATAATCTTTTTTTTTTTGTACATTATGATCTTCATGGTTTTATATATTAATTAAATTAAATATGTACAGTTATCAACTAGCAACATCACCCTAATCTATTCTTAAAATTAAAATAATCAAACTTTTTAAGTAATAAAAATAATTAAATACTACTTAATTAATATTTAGCTAATGGAAATTATTCCAATAATAATACTTTAAAATATTCCTACAAAATGTATTTTACTTTTTTCTTGTTTTTAATATTATTTTTGAAAATGATATCGAATGTATTTTTAAATTTTAAAAATAAATGTAAAAGTAGTATTTCATTTTCATTTTTATTTTATGAAAACAAAAATTGAAAAATAATTCCAAATGCATCCTTGTTTTTTGTGGGCATCCACATTTGAAGGCCACATAAAGTAGAAAGCAATAACAATTATATATATGGGAACTGTTCCAACTGACTCTCGGATTGGAACAGTTTCCGGGATAAAGGCCGGTGGCATTTAGATTTAAATCCAAAGGCCACGAGTGGCTGCATATGGTGGATGCAGCCAACAAATTAAAAAAACAAAAACAAAAGAAGCAATAGGGTAGTTGGATCTCAATCCAACGACCCCTGTGGATCCCTGTGTATTTCTAAAAAGTGATCCAATATGATGCTCCCGAATTGGATTAATGTCCCATATATATACCACATCTTCTCACTAAGCAGCAACAATCAGATATCCTTAATGCCATCCAAATAGACGAGAATAGAGCCCCAAATAGCCCCTGATACTCCCCAATCTAGCAAGATTAGAGTATTAGAACAAGACCAAATGTCTATAGCCTCTTCTGATATAGAAGCCTTCATAGAAGAACCTGTTCCTAAACCCAATAAAATCCATTGGGAATTAGCTCTTCCCACTGTCAAGTCTCCACCGATAATGCCGCCAAAAAGAAGAGACAAAGGAATTCAATATCAAAATCTGTTCTAAGTCAGATCTGGTTCCAAAGGCAGACTTGGCTCTGCATCAATCTAGATACAACGTCACGTACCTTTCATAAAACCTGACCAACCGCGTTCCAAAGCAACTCTATTAATGTTTTAATTTAAGATTTTAAAGTACGGAAAAGTCTGAGAAAACTTTAAAATTGTATGGTTTTAAAGGCTTAAAATTGTAAACCTTTAAAACCATGCAATTTTAAAGCTTTCATAAACTTTTCTGCACTTTAAAATTTTGAACCAAATAACTACTTATATATATAGTAGTTTTCCAATCAAGGATCCCTGACTTTAATAAAGTCAGGAATTAACTAAAAGACAAAATAAACACATACTCCAATGCATTATATTTTATCACGTAGTGTAGTAAAATCTAATTTTTTTTATCTTTAACTAATCACTGACTTTATTAAAGTCAGGGATTCCTGATTGAAAAACTACTATATATATATATATACACATAAGTTACAACTTTAGTAACTTGCAGCCTGCAGCCAGAGGCAGATGTAGTGTAGGACTAGTGGAGGCTCAAGCCCCCACTAAAAAAAAACTCATTTTTGTTTAAAAAAAATTAATAAATTTTTAAATAATCCCTGTCAGATTATCAAATAGTCCCGTTCTTTTAGTTTCTACAACCACATAAGAGAGAACATTTTCAGCAATGAAATTTGTGAAGAATGAACTTCGCAATCGAATGAGAGATAAATGGATAAATAATAATTTGATTGTTTATGTAAAAAAAGATATATTTAATAGTGTTGATAATGAATCTATTGCACAATATTTTCAGAATATGAAATCGCGTAGAGAATAATTGTAAATGTGTTATAAAAAATTTTATATATTCAAGTTTCAATTTTTATATTTTATTATCTTTTAATTTAATCCCCAGTAAATTATTTTTCTAAATCCGCCACTGACTGCTGCCCACTTATTTAGAAGGTGTTCACCCACTTTTACCCATGCTTAGCACAAAATGGTTGGGCTGTAAGTTACTAGGGTCATGTTAAGTTACAGTATATAAAATAAAATGAAAAAAAAATTGTTGGTGGTGGTGTCGTTTAGTTACTTGAACCCAGAAAGGAACAAAGGTGGTGATAATTAGGTCAAAATCGCATGCAGAGGCACATGTGTCGGGCTGATAAGCTGAGATGCTTATACTTTATGACATAATTTTTGTAACCGACGAGTGCTTATACGTCGGCGATGAAAAATCTGACCGCATCTTCCGCGACCGTTTCCTGGCGGTTTTTTGTGACAAAACGACAAATCAACCGAACCAACATCGCCCTGTTCTACACGCTCGTGCATGTAGTTAAAAACCACCAGCCTCAGTTAGCAAAATTTACTATTAGTCTCTCTTTATTTATTTTTTCTGCTTTTTTTCATATTACTTCATTTACATGTTAAAATGTGTGCTTTGAATGAAAGTAATACATCATCAAATGATCAATTGTTGTGTGGATTTTTTTTTTTTTTTAGATCTCAACAGTAATATGGAATTTTTCATTTTGTTAAAGTAAAAGATAAATCAAAAGATAAAGGGATTCCTTATATAAATATATAATTCTTTTTTAATGAGGACATTTTTAATTTGTTAAAGTGATGATATTACTAATATATAAAAAAATGCATATTTTAATACATTAGTAAATAAAAAATATATTAAAATATGTGTATTTTTATATTTTAGTGGCATTATATACACACACCTTAAATAATGGAAAGTATTAATTAAAATTATGATTACACGTTAATTCCATAAAAATCAGAAAACGTGAGTCTACAAAAATTAGCTTTAGAGAAATAATAATTTATCCACGTATTTGCCTTATTATGCTTTTTTCTTAAAAAAAAAAATTGAATTTAGAACAGTGACTTACATTCCTTTGGTGGGCTACCGTCAAAGGGAAAAATGAAAGGGAGATGAGAAAGTACATCATGATTAATGATGAATGATAATGATTCAAACTATAGAGTGAAAGTTTATGTTATGGAATCAAATTGAAGATATATTATATTTTTGCAATTCTACTAAAAAAATTAAAGAAGCCGTCTTTTTTATATTCATCGACGATAATAAAATATCCTCATTACTTTTTACTTTATTATTTATTTGGGAAATCGAGTTTGCTTTTACAAAGCCATTAATTTTAATAATAAAAATTAAGCAATTTAAATTTTGAGTAGACACAGGCTAAAATGTTTCATACCGGTACTCAATTTGTTCAACCAATGGATGTGAAAAATTATATTTATACCCAACCATTATTTATTAATGGCAGTTAAATTAGGCCGATTTCTATTAGAGCTTTATAGAGCCTATCTCCGTGAAGATTTTTGTCATCCTTGTTGGAATTTTTTCAATTCCCATAAAGCAAATAAACCCTAATTTGAATAAATTTTAATCTCTAAATGCATAAAATATCATAATTTCATATCATCATAATTGAGAGAACACATACATTGATTCATAGTAATTTTTCTTGATCAAATCTCACTGCCAAGAGTTAGAGATTAGCAAAATTGATTTCTTTCTCTTGACTCTTTTAGAGTGACCCACTTTTTTTATGGAGAGAAAATTAACGTGATATCCTTTTATATATCGGGTGGAAAGATGACCAATTTTAATAAAATCTTAATTCTCACTTTCCATCAAAATGAACAGTTAGTTTTTCCCAATTGATCAATAGGATTTCAACCCATAATTTATTTTATTATTACTAATTTAATAATGTGGCATGTGGTCCACTATAAAATATTCCAACAATCCCGTCTTAATACATCGGTTCATAATAATTTTAAGTCATATGCTAACATTAGTGAAGGTACATGTTTTCTACCATAACTTGGTAAGCATAACATTAGTAAAACTTATTCCTAAAAATTGAGCAATAAGTCAATTATATTCTCGTGAGAATTATTAAATTCATTCAATGTTATTGCTTTTTGTTTGCTTAACTTTTTGTCTAACGTACGATTTAAAAGCAATTGATGGTAATATTTTCATGATGCATTTATTAAACTAAGCAAACTAATTAATATGAAAATTGATTTGAATATGTCTTGATATGTACTATCAAGTCAGGGTCCAGCTACCTTGCATCATGGGTTTGGTACCCCAATCATTTGTTTTATAGCCAATGACCCTTTAGATTATGAAGAAAGATATTTAATGGCTGAGATTTAATATTTAGAAAATGGATAACCGGCTGAAGATGTAGTTTTTTTGATCCTCAGATATTTATGAATCACCAACAGGTACAGTCTCAGCATCGTCAAAATCCAAACTTTCTTTTGCCTTTGAGTGCTTATCCTCTGCACCAAGAACACCATCACCACCACAGCCACTTGCTTCAGCCACAACCAAAGCGCCACAACTCATCAGGAAGTTTAGACCTTTCCTCTCCTTACATCCCCAAACTACCATTCTCTGATCCACGCCATGAGTTCTTACTCAGAAACCATAAAAAACAAATGGGTTTTTCTTCAAAATGTGCATTTTCTTCCTCAGTATCTTCAACAAAAAAGTTTGATGGAAGCAGCAAAACAGAAGGTTTTAGGTCCGGGAGTGAAGAGATTTCTCGACAACAACGTGCTTTACTCGACCAGCTCTAGAAGGTTGCAGAGTTGGTGGGAGCTGGGTAGGCATGAAGAAGCATAAATGGGCATAGGATGCTAGGCTTGGTTGTAAAATAGAGAATGGCAGGAAGAAGTAGAAAATGAGAATATATTATGTTTGGCAATACATAACCTGATCATTTGCAAATATTTAAGACATAATTATGAGAAATTTTGTATCAATCTTAGTCCAACCAATACTAGCACGCTTGCAAAAAGTTGTTTGCAACCATTAGCTGCATATCTCGGTTTGTTATTTGTTTAAATGCGTAAGCTGTCAAAAAACTTAAAAACTTTTGATCGATTGCATGTGCTCTTTTCCAATCAGTTGTTTTCTACCAGGTGACCGGCTCCTAACCTGTTTCTCAGGTTGCTCATAATTCTCTATGTGTATCTTTTGTAGCCGTTAGATAAAATCCAACGCTGACTTTGGTAAACCCATTATGTAAAGTAGTTTTGGCCGTCAAGTTAAGTTCGGTATTGATTTGTAATTAATTATTGTGACAATTGATTTGACATTCAATGCTGATAAATCGTCTCTAAATTCCATGCTGATTATCATTAATTATCGCCTGATCACTAAATAAAGTTGTAATAACAACAATTTTTTTTCTTTTATTACGAATATGCTATCCATTGGCCTTTCAGAATCATCATCATCTGCACGTGGACACCAACAAAACTAGCTGGTGTAATAAGTAATATATGGTAAAAAAAAACTCATGCGGGCCTGTCCCATAATGATGTTATATGTTGTGGTAGCATAGTGAACCTTTTTGTAAAATTCATATATTTTTAATATTAAATTTAATAAACTTAATGTGGTCCTATAATGGGATCTACTACTTTGCCATATGACAAAGTAATATATCTTAGTGCATTAACATATTTAGGTGGTGGGACAACTCTACACAAATCTTTCTCATAACATATAAATATCACAATGTAATATTTATGTCACAGATAATATATGAAAGAACTTAATGAAAACTATTTTATTTTACAAAAAAATGTAGATTTGTAATTTTGTATTTTTCATTATATTTTTATGAATTCTTTAGTTATAACTGAAAGACATTTTTTTTATATATACATAATAAATGATTTTAAGATGTTGGAGAAAATTTAATATAAACAGTTATGCCTAATAGAAAATTTTTAAATTTAATGACTCTTGACAACAGTTAAGGCCATCATTCCCGTTGGAGTTCTCCATGACCGATTTTAAATATTCTCTTGAACATAAGTGTTTGCATATTATACCTAGTAAATTAGTGAGTATTAACTTTTTAACTCACTTGTTTATATGATAAAGACTCAATGATGGAGAAAGAAAGAAATTTTGGTCAAGGGCAACGATAATACTAATAAAAATAATAAGTGTTTATCAAAGATATAAATGTAAGATCTATGCATTTTATTTTGTATACAACTAATGTTGACTAAGATGCACAAGAATTCCTATCTAAATGTGAGTTTATTAGTTTTAGGAGTATCTTGTCTAATTTGTATTTTATTTTATTTTATTTTTCAAATTTATGTCATTTAGGTAATTCTTATTGGAGTCATAATTCCAGTATAAATAAAGGTCTTTCTGTGGGTATTTTGAACTTTTGTTATCTGTCAATATTTTATGGAATTGATGAGATGTAAATGGTTACAATATTAGGTGGCATTCGTTTTTTGTTTGAAATGTAAATAGACATTAACTAGTTTGAATTATGAATAGAATAAAATGTCTGAATCTAAATGATATGTTTGTTTTTTTTGTTTGAATTGCTAAAATAAATATAAGATGTTTTTTTTTAACTGAAAAATCCAAAAGCTAGTATTTTTAAATTTGTGCCCTTACAAATTATAAATGTTGAACAAATAATAAATATCTCAAAAAACTTAAATAAGATAATATATTATCATAATATAAATCATGTTCAATCAAATAAAAATATTCTAAATTAGTATATGTCAATCAATTTTATTGTAGTTTATGATGTTTTTATATGAAAAATAATCATAAAATAAGACAAATAATCCTAATTTAAAGAAAATAAAAAGATAAAAATAATAATAGTTTACCATTATATTATCATAAGTTGTAGAGATGGGTAACAATATTAATTATTAAATTTTATTTAGGTAAGGATGAAAATTGATTAATTAGATAAGGATATTTTGGAGAATATCTTTTGATGATATTATTCATATTTTTTAGATTAAGTAAAAAAGCTATAAAAAAAATAACTTACTAAGTTAATGGCTGAAAATCTTTATTAAGTTGAAAAACAAATGGATTTAATGACTTAACTAATTGAATCAGTTAAGTCATTAAGTCACAAAAACAAACATGCCCTTAATTAGGGAGATCACCAATTTCCTTTTACTGAAATCAATATATATTATTTATCTCCCTATTATTTTTATAATATCCAAAAACATTCTAACACCAAAAAATTTAAAGAAAAGAAAGATTAATGAGTCATTTGCTTGATAATATATATTGGAAATATAAAATATATATTTATTGTGAGAAAAATATTTAAAAAATAACAAAAAGTACGAGAAAACATCTTATTATTTTTTTTTATTTACACCGAAATATATATTTATATTTTTAACACTTAATTTTTTTTCATATATATAATTTATTTTATTTATAAAAAATATGAATAAAAGTGTATTTTAAAATAAAGATAATACTGAAAAATTATGCTGCCAAGTAGATTATTGGCTATTATAAAAATCGTAGTGGGTAAGTAGTATATTTTAATTTGAGTAAAAGAAAAACTGACAATCTCCTTATTAATTATTCTCATCACCTATGCATTGTTTTTTATCCATTCTTGGACTATATCAGTAACCCTTTCGTTGCATCAACAACAATATTATCATTTATCTAACATTTTTACCTATTTTATCCTTAAACTGTAGCCAAGTTGGCTTAACAACTTGTAATGAAAACAAAGAGCAATGATAACCTAGCAAAAATATTGAAACGTTGATAAAAATAATGTTGAATAGGTGCCAATGAAACGCTGTATATCGGCATTGGTTTAAATGTATTTTTATTTGCGCTCTATTAGTGCCATGTCTCTTTTATCATTTTTCTGAGAATAAAGGGTCAAAAATTCAAGTTTAAGAGGATATGTTTCATTTTGTGGGATGAGTTGGGATACATAATATAACTGAAAAAGGTTATTAAAAAAATAATAATAATGAGAGGCAACCTGAAGTTTTGCCAACCCATCTCATTTTAATTTTACTTGAGCTTGGGTCCAAATGATTTGACATTTTGCAAGCTGTTCTGTCATATAACACATTGAAATAAATTATCAATTGTCAGGCATTTTAAACACATATAAATACTTCCCCTGAAAACATTTACTGAAACTAATTTTATTTTAAAAATTCCAGTGGGAACCACTGCCCACCCCGTCTCTTTGCGGTTGCATCTGATGCACTCCACCTTCACAAAAGTTATTGAAAAATGTTTTTGGGCATTCCTAACGTTGCTTGACATTTTCTTTTCTCTAAGATATTTTATTAATATAAAACGTTTACCCCAAAAAAAAAAAGAAAAATTGCATTACAGGATTTTGAGATGTGAAACAAGCAAACTCATGCAGCATCCTTTACCACTTACCCAAACCTCATCGCCTCAGCTTCAGAAAAAGCTACATCACCATCAAATTTTGAAATTTTGATCTGCATTACTGGGGCTACAATAATGCCTTTTAAGCCTCAAACTGTTAAAAAATCTGAAAATATTTGTAAGTATCACATTTAACTTCAAGGGATTTACCGCATGTTGAATGAAAAACCTATATTACCACCGTCAAAATTAATTAGCTTTAAAGGTCATCTCTTCCAAATACCATTGACTTCTCTATTTCATAACTAAAGCTTCTATTTCACAACAGTTACGACTTAAAGCGGCTGCACGAAAATACTAAACGGAGACTAAATCACTTGATCTACAATTTCAACAATGGTATTAGTACTACCAAAAAGAAATGTCTGCAGGGTGTAAAACGTTCTTTAGCTTATATTTTTTATTATACAGTTACATGGTGTATCAATGCAATGAGGTTAACAGCGCGAGCCAAGAGAGACCAATTAAAGCTGTCAACAGAAACTAGGAGAGCCTTTGGAAAAAAAAAACGACACCTGGTAACTATGGATGAATGGCTGGGGTCAAAATTATTCCTCTTGGCCAATCACTATCCGTGACCCAGTAAAAAGAAACTGTCATCTCTTTAGCTTTGCATAGGATCAGAGTCATTCTTCTGATGTTCGAGAATGATATTACAATTGTTCATGGTGCGCGCATCAAGAAGACCATGATTCCATAGCTTGATCATGAACAATCTCCAACACCTGCCAAGCCAAAGGCAAATGAACATACAAGATGTCAAGGTGTTAAACATGGTAATTTCTTTAATTAAAAAAAATGAAAAAACATATCATATTCCACCCTAGAAATAAAAACAGTAAAGAAAACAAACTCATAATTTCTGGAAGCAGAACTCAAACAGAACAGAAGCATTGAGCTCACGTTCATACAACCCTATTTACTGATTAATTAGTTTGTTTGAAATAATGCTTTCACACATATTACCACATACTTGACTCTTATCAATTTCCAGCATACAAGAGCAAACTAGATAAAATTACTACATCAGCTTGTCAATTGTTAAAGTCCAATCCATCTGAAAATGAAGGTACAAAACCTTATCATGACTTTTTGACTTTTAACAAGTTGAATCAAAGATATTACTATATACAAATTTGAACCATCGACTTTTGTGTATATGCCTCGATCTGAATCCTACTATTGCTTAATAATTCATAATTCATAATTCCTTATAAAATTAAAATAATTACTAATAATATAAAAAAAATAGTAGTATATTTAAAAAAAAC